>NC_067400.1:524783545-525083545 GCF_016432865.1 Antechinus flavipes
AACTACTGTAGTATTCTTGCCATGAAAACCCCATATAGTGGGAGCCTGGAATGGACCAGTGTAGCTTCAGTGCATGCATGGGAGAAACCTAAAGTAAGGCTGGAAATTTTGCTATCATGCAGGATTGTGGAAGATCTTAAATGCCAGCCTAGACTAACTGGGATAAATTTGCAGTAAGGAACCTCTAAAAGCTGCCTGGTCATATCTATGCTAAGAGATTAATTTAAAAGGATGCATAAGAGAAGAGGGAGCCTGAGGTTATAGACACCCCTTAGATTCAAGTAGATGTAATTAGAACATACACTAGGGTGTTGGTAAAGAATATTTCAAAAGGAAGAAAGAAATGGAAAGAGAGAAGGTGGGAGGAGAACAGAAAGGAAAGAAGGAAGAAGAAAAGGCAGGAAGAAGGATTACCTAGAAAGTGTGTCTATTGAACCTTTCTAATTGCTATAAAAGGAAAGATAGGAGGTAGGAAGGAAGGAAGAAATGGTAGGAGGTGTGAAGGAAGGAAAGAAGGAGAAAAGGATGGGAAAAGGAAGGGAAAAATGAAAGGGAAAAGGGTAGGGGAAAGGGAAGGGAAAAGAGTCAGATAAAACTATAAATAAAAATGAAAAGTCATTTGACAGCTTCCAAATCTGAAAAGATGCAACTTGGAAGCAACTCTATTCTTCCTTATGGAGAAATCCCATAGAGATCCTTCATGCTGACTTGGCACTATAATTACATTACTCTGACATACAATCACTGCCCAGAGCAGAATGGTGGCAACGTGGTATAGTGGAAAGAGTAACGAACTGACAAGAGGGAGGCAAAGTTTCTAGTCCCAGTGCCTTTGTTGCCTCTCCATGTGACCTTACCCTTTCTTGGTCTCCTCTCCTTCCTCTGTACCATAAAAGATTGATTGATTATTTCTTTGGCCCCTTCTAGCTCCAACTGGCTGAATCTACAATAATTTAAATTTACTGTAGATACATAGAAATCAACATCTATAGTCATTTGTGAATAACAGGAGATAATATTAATTTCTATTTCTCTCTTTTTTTTTGATAGTAGTAGATTAATTAATTAGGTTTCATGCCCATGCACAGGATTTTTAGATACAAAAGGTCAGTGGCTATTTATTTCAGAAGAAACTTTCAAATTGTTAATTTTAAAAATTCCTAACATTCCTATCATCTTGGAATTACAGTGCTATGGGCTAATGCCCCAAAATTTCCCCCCAAAAGTAAAAAAAAAATCAATTTCTTTTGATTTCTCTTATTCCATCTTCCAGTGGTTAGGTGATACAATTTTTATCTCTTACTTGACAAGATGTAGAAAATAATTACAAATGAAAAGGTTATTCATAATTTTTAAATGAGTTAATTAGTAAACCCAGTCAGACTTGCTCATTATAGTAATTAATAATTGATTATACTTGAAATTAAACACAATTTTTCATCAAAAATCTAATTAAATATCTGAATTTTGCCTGCTGATTAGATCAGTTGGTCTTGTGGAGAGTCTTTGTTAAGTATGTTTGTCTGAAGCTGAACTGATTAATCTGATTTTTAATAATTGATGGTTCTTTTAGACATGAGTAATTATGGGCCATACTTATGACAGTTCAACTGGACAAACCTTGCGGGCATGTCATCAGCTCTTAAAGACACCTAGATCAAAATGTACAAGCTTCAAAGTCAAAGAAGGTAGGTAACATGTTCTTTAACCATAAAATCATAGAATTTAGAGTGAGAAGAGATGTAAGAGACATATACTAAGAGAAGAAGAAATGAAAATGCAGAGAGGAGATAGGACTTTTCCAACAATAGAAAGCTTGTAAAGAAAAAAAAAAACCCAAAGATATTGGAAGTGGGATCCTCTGACTCAAACTTTAAGAACAAAGAATCTCAAAGTTGGGGCAGTACCTCAGAGGCAATCTTAATTAATCCACGCCTCAATAAGAACATTTTTAACAACATCCTTAGGAAGTAGTTGTGGGGCTTTTGCTTGAAGGTTCTAGTGAGAATGGACTGATACTTATTTTATACTAAGATTGTTCTAATTGCTGGGAAGTTTTTCCTTACATCAAAGCCCATATGGCCCTGAGAAACTTTTAATCATTATTCCTGATTTTGCTCCAGGAACCAAGAAAAACAATTCTGAGCTCTCTTTCATACGACAGTCTTTCAATTGCTTGAAAATAACTATCACATATATAGAAATATATATAGATGTATAGATATAAGTGTGTATATATGCACATATGCATTTGTATGGCTATAACATGTACACATGTATATAAGTACATAGGTATGTATATACATATACACATACATAAATATACACATATAAAATAAAATATATTTCTTAAGACTAAAAACACTTGATTCTTTCAACTGATCTTTTTTTGGCATATACAAGAGGCCTTTTGGCACCCAAGGAGTCTTCCTCTGGACAAATAGAAGTTCAGGTGATAAATGAATAATAGAGTGCTAGCTGTGATTGTGTAATGATCAACTGTGATAGACTTATCTCTTCTCAGGAATGTGGTAATCCAAGACAATTCCAATAGACTTGGGATGGAAAATGACATCCTCAAACAGAGTCTCTGTGGAGACTGAATGTGAATTGAAACATAGTATTTTCATCTTGTTTGTTGGTTTATTTGCTTTTTCCTTCACATTTTTTCCTTTGTCTGTTTTTTTCATGAACAACATGAAAAATATGGAAATGTGTTTAAAAGTATTGTACATATATAATCTGTGTCAGATTGCTTGCTGTCTTGGGAAGGAGAGAGGTAAGGAAGGGAGGGAGAAAAAATTAGAACATACAATCTTACAATGATTGATGAAAATTATCTTTACATGGAAAAAAAATAAAGTACTATTGAGAAAAAATATCAAAACATAGAGTGCTAGTTGTTGAGTTAGGAAGATCTGAGTTCAAATTCAGCCTTAGATAGCCATTAATTCTGTAATTCTGGTTAAGTTATTTATCTTCTGCCAACCTGTTTTCTCTCAATTATAAAATGGGAATAACAATAGCATCTACTTTCCACAGTTGCTGTGAGGCTCAAATGAGATAATATTGAAGTGCTTTGTAAACTTTAAAGTCCAGTACAAATTCTAGTTATTATTACTCTTCAGCTATCAACCACTTACTTGAAATATGGCACTTAGAAGAGAATACAATACTCCAAATGTGGTATGAGCAGGACAGAGTATAGCAGGACTAAGTCATCCCTAGTCCTGCTAGGATCCCTAGAAATGATGTTTCTGTCAAGGAAGCATTGAGAGCTTAGACATGTTTTGTTTCCTTTTGTATCCTTAGCACTTAGCATAGTATCCACCATAGAGTAAATGCTTACTGACACTTTGTCTCTCCCATTAAATTATGAGCTATGAGAGGGATTGTTTTTACCTTTCTTTGTGTCCCTAGTACTTAGCACATAGCAAGTGCAAAATAAATACTCCCCATTACTCTTTAAAGCCTTTTTCCTTCCTGGCCTTAATTCTATCAGACAGCCAATGATCCTCTTGGTTAGCCTGAAGCCTCACCAACCTGGTTCTACACATGACAATAACCTTTCAAAGTAATCCTGTCACAGCTTTCAGTATACACAGCAACATGGCATTCACTCAGCCAACGATCACCCTCCTTGGTGTTCTTTTTTTTTTTTTTTTTTGGCTTCCATAGGGGAAGCTCCCTTTATAAATTCAGGTCTGTATCCATTCTGCATCTTAGAGTTCAGAGTGACTTCTGTGTCATAGAGCCAGCACCTGGATCAAGCTTCCTGTGATTCAGAAAACAGTTCTCCATCTACTAAGTCATGATGGCTCTCATGTGGCATGCCATATCACAGACCAAAGTTTGCCAAAGCTGGCAGGATTCTACTTCAACTCCTCACCAGAGCCAGGAATCCCTATATAACACATTCTCAGTTAGCAAGCATTCAGTTTTCTGAAATGCAAGGGATCTCTGATCCACAAATGGGTTTGTGGACAGACTTTGGGATAAAGGGCCTGAGAACTTCCAACTTGTAATATTACAATTTATATTGTATTTCAAACCATGCTGTTGTTCTTTTTAACAAGATAGCACATTGCACAATGAACACACTGAAAATCTAAAGCACTATGTAAATGCTAACTATTATAATTATTAGGTATTTTATTTAATGTGTCTAAATATGTTATTCTGAGAAGTCCATGTGAAAAAAGAAATTAAGAACCCCTGCCTTGAGGGGTCATAGTTGCACAGATTTAGAATTAATAGGGACCTCAGAGGTCATGAGTCCAATCTTAGGACTCCCTGATTTAAAATCCTTATCTTCTGAAGAGCACTGTCTCCAGAGATAGTCAACTAATTTTTGGACATTTCTACCCATTAGAAAGTTCTTTGTGCTCAGAGTAAACCTGGAAATTTGTCTTATGAACATCACGGGATTTATTCACACCTTAGATGTGTTAAGAGAAAAACATCAGCAGACAAAGAATTTCTGTAGCTGATGTTGGATTTTATTCACAGGCTGCTCGGGCAAGATATCAGAATCTACTTCAAAGTCTCCCTGGACTGCACACTGATGGCTGGTGAATGACTCTAGGTTCTTGCAACCTGTGCCAAGGGGGCAGAAAACACTAGCATGTCCTACCATGCTTAGCAATGTCAGGCACATAGTAAATGAATAAAAAAAATTGCTTTATCCATCTACCAGATTAGGAAGGTTTCCAGTGTAGGTTACAGCATGGGCTACATGTCTGTCTGAGAATTAGTTTTGCTATTTGCAGGGAAGTCTATCCACAGAGTATTCCCTGCCAGGTTACTATTTTAAGGAAAGCAACTCAATAAGCCATCTCCTAAGGCAAAGGGAATTATGGTCTGTGTTGGCAAAGTACACACACTACCAATCAGCATCTATACTGACAAAAAACACAGATTCTTTAAGTTGAAGCATCAGATCTAAACTGTATGCATAGATTTTTTTGTGTTCAATGAAAAATTGAAGAAGGGGACTTCTTCTCTAAGTAAAGATAGAGTTAGTTGCCCTCTATATTCCCTTTGAAATCTGAGGTTCTTTGATTCTATGATGCAGGATGAAATCTTCTAGAAGATCCAGATAAAAAGGAGACCTCCACATGGCCTGGAGCTGATCAGTGAACAGAATCCAGGCCTGACAAGGGACTGGACCATGGGAAGACAGGGTTCTCGTTCTCATTGCTTGATGTGATGATGTCCATTTCTCAGTGCCCAAGTAGTCAATGTCATTCTAGGCTGGTGGTCCCAGGGACTGCTTGTTCCACCTGGACAGACACTCATTCATCACTAGATGAACCAAAGGCAGTTAAATTTTCTTCTCCACCATGAGACCATTTCCAGTAGAGTATTGTACAATGACAGGAACTGTGATGTTTGCCATTATTTAACAGTTTGACTATCCCAGACAACTAGATGCTACCAGGCAATCAGTGGTGATTCAGTTATGTCTTCAAGGGCTGTTTGAACAATCAGGCTTCCTACTGGTATGGTGAACTAAGTCAGAGAAACACAGAAATGAAAGGAAGGGAAGGTCCAAAGTGGGTAAAACATACTCACCAACAAAATACGCCAGCAGGACCACCAGGGTGACGGAGATGATGATAGCACTGAGTGCAGCGCACTTCCAATTACAGTACTTATAGGGCTTCTTAAGGTTAAAGGCAGGCCTGGAAAACGTGCTTCGAGGGAGGGGCCTAGGGGGAGGAGAGTACACAGTGCTGGACGTCAGCGGGTATCCTGGAGACGTGGTACAAAACAGGGGTGACGTACCTCCCGGCTTAAACAGGAAGTGCCTGTGGGGAGAAAGGACAAGTGCTGTTGGTCACTCAGGGAGAAGGCACCACATGGAGAAATAGAAGGTGAGAGAGGTAAAGATGAGACCCACTGGGGTGGGTAAAAACAGAGAAAAAAACACACATGGAGCCATGCAAAGAAAGTTAAACTTTGAGTAGAACCAGAGAAAAGGCAGGAGGAGAGATCAGTAAGGGTATCAGAGTTACAAGTATTACTGTCACAAACATTTTCTACCAGGAGACATCTCCATGGGAAAGTGGACAGGACAGGGAGAGGTGTCCCTGAGATATACTGAGGGCTTTACCAACTAGACAGAGGGCTGGCATAAAGAAGGCCAGATGGTTTGTGAGCAGGGGACAGGGAACAAACTGCTGCTTTATAGAGGTCACTGGGGCATGCTCTAAGGAGATCTTCTAAGAGCAGTTCTCTCTTGTGCCCAAGTAAAGCAAGGGCCCAAAAGAGAAAGCAATTGATCTCACCCTATCACTGTCCACTTTCCTGGTGCTTCTTTTCTGTGACAAAGAGTCAGGCTTTTTTATCTTTTCTGTGACAAAGAGTCAGGCTTTTATATTGGATCCATGTGGCTCAGTGTGTGTGTGTGTGTGTGTGTATACACACACACACACACACACACACACACACATAACACATACATATATATGTACACAAATATATAAAAATCACCAACAAGTTCAGCCACAGTGAAAAGTCCTATGGTGGTCAGAAATATATTTTATATATATATATAGATAGATAGATAGATATAGATATAAATATAGATATAGATAGATAGATAGATAGAAAATCACCAACAAGTTCAGCCATAGTGAAAAGTCTTACAGTGGCCAGAAATATATAATATAGATATATAGATATATATAGATATGAAATCACCAACAAGTTCAGCCACAGTGAAAAGTCCTACAATGGCCAGAAATATGATATTTAACAGTACCAACTCCTTGGAATTCCTACTCCAAATATTCTTGGCATCAGGGTTTCTTAAGCTCATTTAAAAATTCATTTTTTTAAAAAAAAATGATAATGTTATTTCAATAAAAATTGATTTTGTTTGGAATTATATATATATATATATATATATAATATATATATATATATATATATATATATATATATATATATATGTATGCATTTAAAAATTTGATTCTGAGAAGGGGTCCTTAGATTGTACCAGACTGTCAAAGTGGTCTGTGAAACACACATCTACACTTTTTGACACTGAGACTACACAAGGATAGAAGTTGTTCAAGCTAGCTGTTAAAATGGAAAATACCATATGAGTCCAAATATAAGCCAGGTAAGTGAGATGAATCTGAAAGATTATTATTATTATTATTTTTTTTTTTTTTTGCTGAGGCAATTGGGGTTAAGTGACTTGCCCAGGGTCACATTGCCAGAAGTATTAAGTGTCTGAGGCCAGATTTGAACTCAGGTCCTCCTGACTTCAGGGCTGGTGTTCCATCCACTTCACCAACTAGCTGCCCTCCAAAAAAGATATTTAAAAAGAGAATATATGTATATAGAAACAGTATATCCGAGTTTATATCTCCAATGAAAAATCCGTATATAATGTATATAAAGATATGTAAATAAATTTATAAATAAAATTATCATATAAAATATGTATTTATTTAATCTGATTTGGGGGGCATCTAGACCTAAAATTTCATCAATATAAGGAATTCCCTATGCAGAAATTCCTCCACTGAAGCAGGTCAGCAACTGACTTGTAATTTAGCTACATGGGGGCACCAAGTGAAATGATTTGCTCATAATCACACAGCTTTCATATTGATTTGAACTCAGGTCTTCTTGATTCCAAAGCAGGCTCTTGGTACACTATGCTAAGCTGCCTCCCCATATTTATTATTAAAGGGTTAAAAAATTCTGTCCTTGCTCTTAAAATAAATACATCTTGTTTATTTTATCACATGACAAAGATGGAAGGAATAGCAATGATAAAAAAGGAATAAAATTAAGAACAGAATTGTTGGTCACAATCAGGTTTGATATAAGCCAGATAGGGGAGAAAGTGAGATCTACTTTCAGACTAATATGATAGCTCATGCATGGCATACTCTGTGGTTGTTTAGTACAGAACCCAATCTCAGAAACAATTTTTAACTTAAAGGTTAAATGGTCAATATGTCAAAACAGGATGGTTTTCATCTCTATGGGGCATTAGCTTTAATAATCAGCGTGACCAAAGCCACAAGAGGACTTCCCTATGATCTATGAAATACAATGACCTTGAATGAATGCAAGTCAACATTTGTTAAAAAGCAAATCCTTGAAGCAATCCAAGTCCTCTGCTAAGACAAGGAGCCTAAATCTTCATGGAACTGCACTTGCTGGTTATAGCATCTTCCCCCTCTCTTAATGAAATGGTTTTCAAAAGGCCAATGAGAGCCAATGAGATGCCATGAATTAGCATATTACTGAGGCAGGATGCTGTGTTCCTATAAGAGATTCTCCAAGCTGGACAGGGAACCCGGGACCAGGACCACACTTCCCAGATCCCCAATTCAAAGCCCTTTCTGTTTATACCACAGTTGTCCCAAAGGGTTTATAAACTCTAGGCCTCCCCAAACTGCCTAAGGGTTGGTACGGCCAATGGTATCACCCTTAAGAATGCACTGAGACCATTGAAGGTTTTCATGCAGGGATGGAAAGCAAAGGCTTAGGGAAGAGGAAGGGAGCAGGAGTGTCACATACCCATCATTGTAAGCACCATCATGGCGGGAGGAGGTGAGAATGTCCATCTCAATGAGGTTGTCCTGCAAAGTCTCTAGGAATGTCTGCTTCGCTATGTTTCTACATACATATGGAAACATGAATGAAGCCAGTGAGTCATGCATCTATGAAGTGTGGTTTCAAACAAACAAAAAACAAAACAAAACAAAAATCAAGTGGCTCAAGTGTCGCTGCAGCCGGACATGGAATTCAAATGAGGGCTTTATGCAAATGCTCATATGTATAGGCTGCCGCTATACATATAGATATATACAGACACATCATAATACTTCAATGATCTAGGATTTCATCAGGGTGGTTACTCCCTCCACTCAAGTAGATCACAGCCCCTTCACACTTTAGTAGAAATAAATGATAGTGGCCAAAATTGACCTCCTGTGGATCCACCATCTTACCAAAGTGAGTTGGCCAGGTCTTCAAACTCACAGTTCAAGCTGGTGCAGTTCAAAGCTTGAAATCTTTCCAATTTGGAATGATTACTGAGAAGGAGCGTGACATGGAGGAAAAAGCTTTGGATTCAGTCAGGTTTTAAGTCTGACTCAAAATTTAAAGAGTTATATGACACAGCTCGATCTTTCGACCTCTCTGGCCCTGAGTTAGTAGTACTAGTATAATAGTAATTGTATTACAGGTTAGGTGTAAAGAAAGCCCTTTGTATACCAAAAACTTAGATTTCTATGATGCCCTAAGGTTCATGAAGTCATGTCTTCATGACAAACATGGAAAGCAAATGTAGGCAATGCAAATTACTACCGTTTTATAGACAGACAAACTGAAGTTTAGAAAAGTAAAATGAGCTGATCAAAACCACAGAGAGAGGATTAGGCTCACAGGTCTCCCAGAACAACATATCTCATTTTATAAATGAGGAAACTGAGGTCCCAAGCCATAAAATGACTTATCCAATGTCACATACTAGTAGCAGAGCTGCGATTCAAAATTAGATCCTTTCACAAGGGACTGAGGACCTCTGCCACTTGCTTCAAAATGCCTCTCCATCCTTAAAGAATTACCCAACTAGACGGTTTATATTGCCATCATCCCTAAAAATTCTTATGAATATCCATGTTGGGGTTCAGTTGTTTTTTAGTTGTATCCGACTCTTCATCATCCTGTTTGGGGTTTTCTTGGCCAAGATATTAGATTAGTCTATTTCCTTCTCCAACTCATTTCACTGGTGAGGAAACTGAGGCTGGCAGGGCTGAGTGATCTGCCCAGGATTACGCAGCTAATAAGTGTCTGAGGCTAGATTTGAACTCATCAAGATAAATCTGTCTGATTCACAGCTCACTGTTCTACCCACTGTGCCACAGGAGATAAAATTAGTCTTAGAATACCTGACTTCCTTCAAGAATGGGCTTCTAGATCATCTTATACAGGAGGTATTTCAAGGTCCCCCCTTTGCCTCTATTTTCTTCTCTAAGGTCACTGTCTATATTGTCTATATATTCGTATACATACCAAGTAATTTCTGAGGGATACCATATATAACAAAGAATATACAAGGTAGCCTATAAGTCTTAGTGTAGTTTTAGCTACATTAAGATTCCTGGGATATCCTATATTCACATGTTTTCTCCCAAATTAGGATGTAAGCTCCTAGACGACAATACTATTTGTTTTTTTACTTATATCCCCAGTACTTAAAACTTTGTGGTACACAGTAAGTGCTTTAAAAATATTAGATTAGTTAATGTATTAATTCATGAGACAACTAACTACCTTGAGGAAAAGCTTCAACTGTCAGGAAGTTGCCCCTAATACCAAATCTGAAATCAGGACTGAGATGTCTATGTGTTTCATGTTTACAGAACTAAAATGTTAATCCCCTTTATCTCCTTTGCACAAGTCTGGAAAATTTAACAGGTGCCAAGACTGAGCCTCCTACAGCTACTAGGTGCCTCCAAATTTTTGTGGATGAGACCAAGTTATTAACTCAGGTTTGCCTATTTTTTTTTCAAATGAAGATCTCTAAAAGTACAACTTGTGGTATTTATTGAGCATAAATAGAATACACATAGTAGAATATTCAGTTTTGAGAAAGGTTTCTCTGTCTTGTGAAATCATGAAATGTGAGAGACTAAAGAATATATAGTCCAAATATCTCTTTTTCTTACAAATGATGAAACTGAGAGACCCATAGAAGAAGACTAATTTGTCCAAGGTCACCTAGTTAGTAAACATCTGGGACTCTTTGCAATGGACTATAAGAACAAGGTCTGAATCCAAATTATAGGATAGCAACTCAAATAATCACAGGCTGCATTAAAAAAATCATAAGAATTGTACATATTTAATTTATATTGGATTATTTGCTATCTAGAGGAGACAAGGTGGGGGAAATGGAGGGAAAAAATTTGGAACACAAGGTTTTGCAAGAGTAAATGGTAAAAATGATCTTTGCATGCATTTTGAAAATTAAAAGCTATTATTTTTTTAAAATAGAAAGATATCATAAGGGACAGCTAGGTGGCACAATGGACACAGCACCAGTCCTGCAAATCACAGCACCTGAGTTCAAATCTGACTTCAGACACTTAATATCTATGTGACTCTAGGCAAGTCACTGAACCTCAATTACCCTACAGCAAAAATAACACAGAGAAGAAAGAAGTCATAGGTTCCAGATTGAAATAGAAATAATCCTATTCTTCTTTCTTCTTGTCTTTTTGGAGGCCTTCAATCACTGGCCAAAATTTCCACTTTGGGGAAATGTTGTAGAAAGTAGTTGTGTTAGTTATGGTAGAAGTTAGGAGAGGTAGCTTTTGAGGAACCCTTTAACTCTTAAGTTCCTGTGGTTGAAAACAAGTCTTATGAATGTAAATTCATTGATCTTTGTATGATATCATGCCATCTATCAATGAACAATGTGAGCAGTCAGCCAATAAAATGACTGAAATCTGACCCTTTGGACACCATCTCTTGCCTTTCACAAAACTACAGAATCACAGAATAAAGCTGGAAGGGGCCTGAGAATTCATCTTCCCAAGAGGAATCTAAAGCTCCCAGAAATAAAATTAGTTGCCCAAGATCATTCCATTAATCTAGTGCACCTTCCATGACATTTTCTCTAGAGTTGACCACTGTCCCCTCCACATTGCTAAATCTTGAACCAATACTAATTTCAAAGCCTTAATTTGCTGTGTTTTATAAATCTGGGGCTGCCATCCCAAAATCATCAGTCTGTGGTCAAAGAGAGCCAAGTGAATAGACTAAGTCCACCAAAAATTATATATGATTTATCTTTGCATGCTAAAAACCTTATAGTATCAGGTGACAATAACAATGAGAATAATCATAAGAATAATAGCCAGCATCTGAAAAATGCTTGAAGGTTTGAAAAAAATACTTTCAATTTACAGATTTTTAAATTTGATCTTCACAACAATCTTGAAAGACAGGTGCATCACCATTCCAGTTTTATAGATTAGAAAATTGAGACAGAAATAATTAAGTGACTTGCCTTATATCACACAGGAATTAAGTAATAGAAAAGTAATTAGAACTCAAGTCTTCTGATCCAAATTCTATATAACTGCCAGTATATTTCATTGTTTCATGGTTGAAGACTTGAGTGAATTTTAAAACTTGTGCCATAAATCTCAACATTTTTTTAAAAAATGAACATAAATGTGTTGGACTATGATTCCATGACTTTTAAGAGCAGGCTGTCAAAGTTGTTGAAATAGTAAGTTCCTAGTGAACAGAGCCTCAAATCCTACCTTTATTTACAAAGGTGCTTCCTGACACTCCTGTTGCAAGACAGAACAGTGTTATTACAAAGTCCATGATGTGATGTCAGAGGACCAATTTCCAAATTCCAGCTATGCTGCTGCTATATATTTTGTCAAGCTTGAGGCAAATTGCTCTTAATTCTGAGTCTCAGTATCCTGGTCTATAAAATGGGAATAATAATTCTTGACCATTTACTTCACAGGTCCCTAGTTAAAGAACTGCTACATGAATCCAGAAGTGATATGGGAATGTTAACTATTATTACTATTATTATAATATCATCACATTTCTCCTCTTTCAAATTATAGCAGTAATACTAACGTTCCCTATCTTTCTCCTAGAAGCAAAACGTTTTGCAAACTGAGATGCATTGTACAAAGAGGAGCTTATCAATGTTTTCATCAATAAAGCAAGCAAACACTTCTATTTCCTCCCTGGGGGATTTGTGCCCACAGTCCGGATGCCAGACAAGTTCCCCTTAGAATATCTCTGCACTTAACCTGCGTCACCAGTCCGGGACCTGGCTCTTGGGGATTTTAAATTGCACCTTAAAATCCTTTCAGGATATAGCTTCCTCAAAAGTGCTAGACATTTGAGACAACCTCAAAGTAATACAATGCAAAAACAAAGTAGCTGTGTAGTGATCTATTTTAAGAATTATGTGACTGTCCAAGGGAATCTAAACTAGACTGAATGAAACTTGTGTCATGTGTTGCTCTGAAATAGCCACTCTTTTTAATTCAGGCCCCTTTGATATTTAACACTAGTTGAAAAAGCTGGGGATTCACAAGGATTTTACTGTCCCTTCCCACCTCTAGTATTACTCTGGTCTTGTTCTGATGTCTTATTATGGAGTGGAGAGGAAGCTGGGCTCCTGAAGGCAATATCAGGGCAGCAGGAGCTTAGGCAGGCCTCCTGAAACCTGAAAAGCTTTGAGCCCTGGCCAGGTGACAGACTGTGCATCTGCTGTCCAAGGTCTTGTCTGGCAAAGTTCAGAGAAGCCCATTAGCTGAGAGCTGCCCACCAGAGGCCAAATTTCCTAGCCATGGAACACATGGAGAGCAATGACAAAGGCATAGGACATGAGGATCTGCCTTCTTGTTGGCAGGACTGACACCCACAAAATCAGGGATGCTTTAATTCACTGAAATAAGTCTTACTGAAACATTCTGATATTTTAAAGACCTGTTTTTGTTTTCTGAATGAAAGCTATATAATCATTTAAAGATCTTCAGCTCTTAGATAAGAAATACTCTATTACATATGAAATTTTGCAGTCCTGATTTTTAGCTGTATCCCCTAAGGCAAATCATATTCCCTCTAACTGTCCTCCACATCTGTCAAATTACAGGGGTGATCTCTAAGGTTCCTCCCAGCACCAACATTCTCAGGTTCTATGACTAAGGGAGTTTATCTTTTTTACTCTATTTTATTCTACTCTATCCTCTTATCAATTCTTATAAAAGCTGGCCAGATGTTCAGAAGACAATTCCCACAGCTGCTCACAATGGAAACATTTAAGCATTTTATTTTTCTAGAAAAGGCAGGTGGAGTTCTGGAAGAATATATTAGGCAGAGACATAGAAAACCCTATTTGCTCCAAAATTTCCTGGTTGAATGTTCTCAAATAATGCTTCATTTGTAAAATGGGGATAATAGCAGTTGATAAGAATTAAAGTCAAAATTCAAATCTAGGTTTCAGATTCCAGGATCACTGCTTTTCCCATTATCAATCCTCTTCTTCACTTTGCACTGCAAAACCCCAGCAGTTCAGCACTGTGCTAGCGAGACCCTTGGTGGGGGCCAGCCAGAAACAAATAGAGTCAAAAGACCTGGGTTTTAGTCCCCACTCCTCTAAATTCAGAGTTAGGGCTGGAAGGCATTTTGGAAATGACTTACTCACTTTAGGGATCCCAGAATACAGGTCTAACAACTTTGTAAAATTGGCAGTGCAAGTATTGGCCCAATTTTATAGAAGCTCAAAGCACCAAATCAGCTTGCCCGAGCTACACAGAGAACAAAAATTAGCAGGATCAGAATTTGAACTTGTGACCCCTGACCTCAAATCCAAAGCTCTTTTAATACCATTTCTGGCATTTTTGTATTATTATGTTTCTCCAATGAGGCAAATACTTCCTGGTAAAAGTTTTGTTTTCTGTTCTTAATCGAAAAAAGTATAATATAAACTAAATATAATTATACTCTATTATTGGCTTAATTATTTGCAAAAGACAAATGAAATACAAATCAGGGTCTCAATAAATACCAAAAATTTATAAAGAGCGTTATTTACCTACATCTACCTATAACTATATATGTGTGTATAACCCAAACAAACGAACAAACTCTTTCTGCTATTGCAATAGTAGTAATTTCTAGTAGTAGCAGTAATAACTAGTAATTGAAGACTAGCTTTCCTTCTCTGAATTTTGCCCAGAAATGAATTATTCTTCTTTTCTTGATTTTATTACAGTTTCCAAAGCACAATCAATTATGTAATGCTATATCTCAAATGAAATAAAGGCATTTTATGCAAAAATATTCTGTAAGGGAAAGGCAAAAATTGATAGCGATGATCATTAAGGCAGGTAAAATGCTTTTGTGGAAGATTTAAAGTAGACAAATGGATGTGACCCTTTGGTTTAGGCTCTTGAAAGGCAGAACAATATGGTGGTTGGAATGTTGGGCCTGAAGTGGGAAGATCCAGGTTTAAATCCTTGCCTCAGTAATTGCTCATTTATCAAACACAGACAATAAAAAACCAAAACCAAAACCAAAACAAAACAAAACACCACCACCACCAATATATATTATTGTGAGGGACCAGAATTCAGTGACAGCTGTGGAAAACTCTGTGAGTTTCAGTTGAAAAGAGAATAACAAGACCAGTACTATCTACTTTACAGGTTTGTGGTAAGAGAAAAGCTCTTGGTCTAAGGGGAAATAGTATAGAAAAGTGAGCTAGGATTAGTGATTGTAGGCCTGATGTGGTCAAAGAGTTGCAGGCTGAATTGGGGAGGGTCTGGGCCTAGCAGACAATCACCTGGTTAAGCAGCAGTTTAGGGGGAGGCCAGCTAACCCCTTGATTCAAGCTCTCCTCACAGAGGAGACCTGGCCATAAAACCGTCTCTCCAATTCCCAAACCAGGTCTGCTAATGGGCACTCTGGAACTCGTGCACGGGGGTGCTTCTCCCCTGAGGTTGTATTTTTTTCCCTAATTCATCAGACAACATTCCTGACAGGTTATTAATCAGACAGTCCCAGTGAAATCAATTAAGTTGCACATGCTGCAAAGTGTGAAAGGAGAGCTACTGCCTGGTGTCTGACTTTACTGGGTCCCACAAATGTTAGTTCTTACCCCAATAGGGCACAGACACACCTGAGAGCCCTGAAATACTATCCTGAGAGTCAACTCTTAAGCTGGCCCCTTTCCCTCGTCTCTCCTGGGTTCTCTCTGACTGCAAGTAATGTCAGTGAGGAATGGAAGGGGAGGAGAACAATCTCATGCTATAGAAAATGCTTTTTCACTCCAAATCAAGACCTCCTCTTATTTTTTTTTTAACCTTCACTTTCCACTTAGCAGCTGGAAAACAGAAAAGGAGAACCTGTGAGGGGACTTGGAATCAAGAAGACCTGAATTCAAATTCAGATACTTACTAACTCTGTGACCCTGGACAAATCACTTATTAATCTGTCTCTGCTTTTCAACTGTAAAATGGAAGTAATAATAGCACCTACCTCCCAGGATTGTTTGAGGCTCAAATGTAATAATATTTAGCACATAGTAGATACTTGTTACTTGTTTCCTACCTTTATTCCTTCCTTCCTTCTTTCCTGGCTTTTTTCCTTCCTCCCTTCATTTTTTCCTTCTTCCCTCCCTTCCTCCCTTAATTCCTTTCCTCTTTCCTTCCTTCTTCTCTCCCTCCTTTCCTTTTTTCTTCCTCATCTATTTTACACATTTCAAAAGAGTATTGTTGTTCAGTCCTAGGTAAGTCTTCATGTCCCCATCTGGGTTATTAAAAAAAAATTTTCACTACAAAGGTGAATGTTGAAAATTATCTTTGCATATATTTGGAAAAATTAAAAAGTTATTATAAATTTTTGTAACATTTTAATTATATCAAAAGGCTTTATAGCCATGCTATGATTTTATAAAAGATTTTTCTTTTTGGAAAGAATTACAACCAAGAAAGGTTATAATAACAGTGGCTAGAGTGAAGTGAGCAGAACCAAGAGATCAACTGTGATGAACTTGGCTCTTAACAATGGGGGTGATTCAAAGCAATTCCAATAGACTTGTGATGGAAAATGCCATCTGCATTCCAGGGAGAAAACTTTGGAGGCTGAATATGGATCAAAACACAATATTTTCACTTATTTGTTTTCTTTCTCATGGTTTTTCCTCTTTTGGTCTGATTTTTCTTGCACAACATGACAAATATGGAAATATGTTTAAAAGAATTGCACATATTTAACTTATATCAGATTACTTGATGTCTTGGGGAGGGTGAAGTAAGGAAGAGAGAAAAAAACAGAACACAGTCTTACAAAAACTAAAGTTTCACTGTCTACATATATTTGGAAAATAAAGTACTATTGAAAATTAAAAAAAAAGAACTGGAAGATATCTTAGAAGGCATTAAATAAATAATAGATAATAATAGCTAGCATTTATATAGAGATTTAAGATTTGCCCATGTTATCTCATTTGGTTCTCACAGTAATCTTGTGAAGTGGGTATTATTTTTATCCCTATTTTACAGGGAAAGGAAGGAACTGAGGTGGAGAAAGATTATGACAGATACTTTATACAAAGACATATATAAAGAGCCAAGAATTACACACAGCTACGTAATGTCTGAGACAGAATTTGAATGTGGGTCTTCTCCATTACTAAGCTTACCACTCTGTCATAGAACTACCTCAAATTTTAAAGCAATCGATTCTTATAGAAAGACCAATCAATTAATCAACAAGCATTTGTTAAGTACCTACTTAATGTGATTGGAACTGCTCTAGGCACTAGGGATACAATGACAAAAATCAATAATAATAACTGATTTTTATATGGCAAGTTCAAGTTTGCAAATTATTTTAAATACAAAATCTCATTTGAACCTCTCATCAGCCAGGAGATACTTACTCTGGGAATTGTTAATACCATTTGGCAGATAATGTGATTGAGGTTCAGAAAGTGGCTAACTTTGGGGCAGCTACGTGGAGCAGTGGATAGAGCACCAGCCCTGAAGTCAGGAGGACTTGAGATCAAATTTGATCTCAGAAACTTCACAACTTTCTCGCTGTGTGACCCTGGGCAAGTCACTTAACCCCAACTGACTCAGCCAAAAAAAAAAAAAAGTGACTAACCCATAGGTTTTACATTGGGGTCTGGAATCTGGATTTTCTAACTCAACTATGCTAAAGTCACATGATTTTATGCCTTCATTTTAAATGTGTAAAAACCAAGGCCAAGAGAAATTAATTGACTTGAACAAAATCATAGAGATAGTAAATGGGAGAACTAAAACTCAGATTTCTTGCTTCCCCAAGGAATCACTTCACCACCTGCTCCGTCTAAAACCTGCTTCCTTTTTTGTTGTATAATTCTGCCCTTCTTCTCTGCAATAGGCTGGCTCCTTATACCCTGTGCTATTTTGATAGTCTCCAGCTACCAAAAGCCACTCTTTCAGAAAAAAAGAATGTCAAAATTGGGGACACTACCCCTTTTCTTTCACCCTCCAAGGTTTTCTGACTTGGGTCGGCATCCCTCTATATCAGAGAACTCTCCATTCTGCTGTCATAAAATATCCCCTATTTGCCTCCTTTCCTCCTCCTACCTCACCCCTTTTTGCATCCCAACATCCAGCCCTAGTAGAGATCCTCACATTTGCCCCCATCAAGTTTCACAGTCTTAATTTGGTCAATTGTTCCACTTGGTTACGGTCTTTTAAAATCTTGGCTTCTATAATCCAAGCTATTAACTTTGCATCCCAGATTCACATCATCTACAAACTTAATAACCATGTCATTGATGTCTTCGTCCATGTCATTGTCAAAAACACTGAACAGACCAGGGTTATAGCATCCAGTTTTGTTTTTTTTTATCATTCTCAGTACTTAGTGCATGATTATATTCTTAAGAACATTGGATTTGTGCCTCTTTCATCCACTCAGCCTAGTCTATTTTCAATTGAATAATAATTCATTTAACAAATCAAACTTTTAATAAGAATGTGCTGCTATAGAACACTGCATTTGTAGGTAGAGAAGGTGAAAATTTTAGATAAGGCAAAGCTTCATGAAATGTATAGTCTATAAGTCAGAGAGACCAATCCTGATGATAATATGCATTATATAATTGCACTAGAAAGGTAGAAAGCAACACAGTGTATAAATAAGATCTGAGGAGGACAGTCAGAGAAGGCAATGGCAGCAGGGCTGAACTAATGAAAGATAGTTAAGAAGGAGGAGGGAAGGCATACATATCAAACAAAGGGAGATCACAACATTCATAAATACTTCATATAATAAACCTATGGGAGGGGTTCCCAAAATAATTATTAGAGACAAGGTTGCATGCTGAGCTCTTTTCTCTCTCTGTATCCTCTCTTTTGGTGATTTCATTTGATCCCATGGGTTCAATTACTAGCTCATTGTAGATAATGATGCCCAAATTTACACATCTAGAGCTACAACACCATTTCACCTAGGATCTGCTGGACAGCTCCATCTGGATATCTCAAGTGCAAAAACAAGCTCAAATGTTCAAAATGGAAGTCATCTTTCCCCTTTAAACCTTTCCTTCTAATTACCCTAATATAAGAGTATTTCCCACCATGCTTTAGTCACCATGACTACTAACTGGTAAGAAATTCTTGACTCTTTCTCTTCCTCCTTCTATTCTCCTTCCCCCAAAATATATTTATTTAGTCGTCAACTTCATTAAGTCAACCCCTACATCTCTCAATTTCATCCCCTTTTCACTAACCTGGACACTATCTTAATATAGGCCCCCCAAACCTCTCAACTCTATTGGTACAAAAGTCTCCAAAATGGGCTCCTTGCTTCCAAACTCTTGTCTTGCTCAAATTATCTTCCAGGGATCTGCTAAAAGAATGCTCCTCAAGCATAGGTCTGACCTTCAATGGTCCTTAAGATAGAACACAAATTCTTCTGTAAACTTCTTGAAAACAAAAGCCATTGTTTTTCATCTTTATAACCCCAATCCCTAGCAGAATGAATATATAACACTACTAGGAGATTAATAAATGCTTTTTGAATGATCTGGGCTTTGTCCATCCTTTTCTACTGATTACTCCCCTTTACATGCATCCTACATACCAGCTGAAACAGCAACCAGCTATCACAGGGAATAGAATAAAGCACTGGACCTGGCATCAAGAAGAATCTAGTCCACATCCAGCCTCAGATACTTACTGTGACCCTGTATAAGTCATATAACCTCTATCTCTGATTTTCCTTATTTGTAAAGGAAGGAGAATAATAACTTCTACCTCCCAGGGTTGTAGTGAGAATAAAATATTTGTTAAAAAAAAAAGCTTGCAAACCTTAAAATATTTTGTTGTTCAATCATTTCAGTCATATCTGATGCTGTGACTCTATTTGGGGTTTTCTAGCAGAGACACTGGAGTGGTTTGCCATTTCCTTCTCAAGATCATTTTTACAAATGAGGAAACTAAGGCAACAGAGTTAAATGATTTGCCCAGGATCACACAGTTAGTAAATATCTGAGGGTGGATTTGAATTCAATTCCTCCTCATTCCAGGGCTAGAACTCTATCCACTGTGCTCCCTACTTCCCCCAACCATTTTCATTTGAAAGATGAAGAAATTATTAACCAGTTAGGTTAATTAACTTATTTTAGGATTTGACTCTAAAGCTAGGGTGCTAAAATGGATTTATTTTGCATTTATAAATAGTGTGTATGTGTATGCATACATGTATGTATATATGTGTATATATATAGCATATATGCATGTACATAGTAAATATATATCTTATACAGTACATATGCAGCATGTATATTTATACACACATGTATGAATACAGCTGTATATACTTGCTATATACATGTGCAAATATAGGATGCATATGTCCTATATATACAATCCGTATATGCTTTGAATTTGGCTTTGTAAACATTAATTTAGCTTCCCAGAGGCAAGGATTATTTTTGTTTTATTTTTGATTTTATAAGTTCCAGCACCTAATACAATGCCTTGCACATAGAAAGCATTTAATAAATGTCTATTGAATTGAACTGGATATAACATAGTGAAAATGAACACTTGAAGGAGGGCTCTCATCTCAGCTAACTAGTTTTGAGACACACAAAAAATTCCAACTGAAAGACTCTGTAAGTATCAATTTCCTCATCTGTCAAATCTCTAAGCTCCCTTCTTCCATTCTGTGTGCCAGGTTCTAATATTCTATGTTGTAAATGTCTAATTCTACTGTTGTTTGATTCTCCCAAGCTCTCGTTGTCTTCCCTTGGTGACGTGCTGAGATGCAAGAAGGAAGATCATAGGATCTTAGACTAGAAGAAGCCTTAATGAATGTGGAAATCAAATCCCTCGGTTTATAGATTAGTAAACTGAGGAACATAGATATTAAGTGATACATCAATATCACAAGGCTAATAAGTGTTTGAGATAAGATTTAAGTCCAGGTTTTTCAAACCCTAAGGTCACTGCCCTAAGTTGGGAAATAAGCAGGACCAACACAAATTCTGTAGAATACAAGGGATTTCAGGGTCACATGAATTTTTTAAAAGTGCTATTTGCCTCGGTGAAGTACAGGGGAAATTTGGGCAGTGACTTCAGGCATAATTTCCTCTGCTCACTGAACTGATATGTAATTCAGGCAGAGAAATACTCTTTGGAAAGCACATTGTCATTTCCTTTATATGAATTCAGCTCAAGACAGCCTGCGTTTATAGGCCTGTTTTGTGTACCACTGGAAGAAAAAGATATAAAGAGCATCTGAGGCAGCAAGCTCACTCTTGGTGTAGCCAAGCAGCAAGGAAGCCTCAAGCCGAGACTGGGATGGCTCAAAGGGTGGCAGGCGGAGAGCAGTGGACACATAATGGGCTCATACAATGGCTTCAGTCTCTTGGCTTTTGGCAGTACCCAGGGTGCTCACTAGGAGGACCAAGCTAGGCTTTGACAAAAGTTATCACTCAAGCCCCAATCAAGGAAGGTGAGATGATGCCTTCATATTTTGTGGTACAAGAAGCCGAGTGAGGTATCTTAAGTCCAATCTTCCCTCCAAGAGCAAAGCCTGGCAGCATGTGGTTCATTTAGATAGACCTCTTGATAATCAAGTTTCAAATAATTGTAATTACAATGATGGTAATAGCTAGTATTTATATGGTACTTGAAGATTTACAAAAATACTTCATAATTATTATCTCATTGAATCCTCACAACAATTCTGAGCAGATTTATTATTATCCTCATTTTAACAGATGAGGAAACTGAGGCAGACAGAGTTGATCACCTACTCAGTGTCTGAGTCAGGAGTCAAGCTAAGATCCTCATAACTCCAAATTCCAGTGTTTTATGTACTGCCTCAAGAAACAAAATATCTTCATAATAGGGCAGGATAGGGAAACTGGCTGTAATGGGAAGCTCAGAGAGTGCTGAATTTGCAGTTGGAGTAAATTACTTTGAGTGAGTTTTGGCTCCACTGTATTAACTGATAGGATGAATTTGGGTAAAGACTATTTGGTCTGGTTTTTAAAACCTTTCATAACTTGGCTGCAACCTATTTTTTTTTAGCTTCATTTTACATAATTCTCCCTGCTTCATACCACAATCCAAGCAAACTGGTCTCTGTTCCTCCCACTTGATACCTCATCTCTGTGTTTTTGAATTGGTCATTCTCCTCCATACCTAGAATGTACTCTCTCATTTCCTCCAGCTCTAAGAATCCATCTCTTTTTCATAATGCAGATCAAGTACTTCCTTTTATAGGAAACCTTTTCTGATCACCTCATCCCAACTGCAAGTGCCCTTCCTCCCAAATTTTAACTTATTCCTTATATATTTACATTATGTGCTTGTTACTAAGTGTGTGACTTTGGGCAAGTCACCTATAATAATAATAATTACTGTTAGCATTTATATAATGCTTTCAGTATATAGATCACTATATACCCCACACTAATACTCCCTCAACCTATACACACAACACACACATGCTATATGTGTGTGTATACATATGCAATACACATTGTAGGGAAAGATATATGTATGTAGATGCGTGTGTATTTAAACATATACATACTCTGTGCATATTTAATACACAAATACATGTATATGTTTTCTTGCTCGATCTTTGTTTGTGATGTCATTATTTCCATGGTTTAGATAAGGAACGGTGTAATTTCAAATGGCCTGCTGAGGTCATGTAGCTAGTAGGTACTTGAGGCAAGATTTGAATTCAGGTCTTCCTGACTCCAAGTTCAACACTGTGCATTCATAGTCTACCAGTGGCTCTGCTTGCTTTGGACTCCAATAACATCATGCTTCCAAGAATATGCTTGTGATGCTTGTGATGCTTCTCACCATCATGCTTTGACACTCCATGCTTTTTCAGCTACTTTATTTTCTCTTCCCTGTTTGGAGGGCTGGAGAGTAGAGTAATACATTCTACTGGCAGCTTTCCTTTAGAGAAGGTTCAGAACTTTTGAGGTATCTTTTCAATTTCCATTGGCTTCTTTGATTTTGATCCCACAAACATCATGCTCCCATGAATATCTCCTGGTGATTCTTGGACCCTGCCCCTTCCCTTTTTCAGCTTTCTTTTGCATACTGTTTTCCCCCATTAGATTAACATAAACTCCTCGAGGGCAGGAAAAATCTTTTTTCTTATTTTTATTCCCAGCATTTAGCATAGGGCATGCTACTTAATACTAAGTACTTAATAAATGTATATTTACATCATTTACATTTCTCTGGGTCTCTATTTCCTCATTTATAAGATGGGATGATAATAATAGCACCTATCTTATAGGGTCACTGTGAAAATCAAAAGAAAGAACATTTGCTCCTAATTCACTGTGTGATCTTTGTAAAGTTACTTCCTCTGCCCTGACCCTAGACATTTTTACAATAGGGGAGGATTAGGAGAGATGCTCCCTAAAGCCCCTCCCAATGGCATTTTATCCCCTATGTTTACAACTTGATGGGTCTGTCCCATTTGATCATATTCACTCCTCTACCAGAGTCTTCCATCTTTAGCATTTCTATGATAGATGTTTCTACACTCAAATGAAATGAATTTGCAATGTTACTTGGAAAAGTACTGGCTTCTCAAGAGCCTTCATTAGCACTCAGGAAAACCAAGCCAAGATCTTTAAAAAGCAATGAAAAGCCATGCTCATTCAAACCAAGAGGAAGTCATCTCTCAATCTGCTGGCTCAGGAACAAGAAGGAGGCCATATCACAGTGCACAAGACAGTTGGGTCAAGTAACTATGGGCGAAATGGGAATGGTAATCCTTCCTGACTCGCCCCTCTGAGGCTCAGATGAGAAAAGGGACCAGCGAGGGCTTTGCAAATCATAAGTATTGTACAGAGATGCCGGTAAATAGTAACTACATGGGCAGCTAAATAGTACAGGGAATAGAATCTGGCCTCCAGCACTTAGTTGATAAATGATCCTGAAATAAGTCACTTCTCCTAATTTGCCTCAGTTTCCTCATCTGTAAAATGACCTGGAGAAGGAAATGGCAAACCACTCCAGTACTTTTGCCTAGAAAACCCCAAATAGGGTCACAAAGAGTAAGACATGATTGAAAAATAACTGAACAAAATAACTGACATATATGTATACACACATATGTATGTATGTATATATGGCTTTAAGGTTTGCCAGCCTGTATATCTCATTTAACCATCACATTCCCTGTCAATTAAAGGTATTATTGCCTCCATATCACATATGGTTAAGTGAGGTTCAGGGATGTTAATGATTTGCTATTAGCGCCACCATTTTCATTCCGAGGCCTTGTTCTAACTCATGGAGATCAAGGATTGCTGATTCAGTATATTTCCTCCCTGTGTTTAGGAGGGTAGGATGACAGATCAAATTTAAGGAGCACTTGATGGCTTATGCAGAGCTTTTCTCACTATAATCCAGATATTATCCCCATTTTACAGATTCAGTTCAAGACAAACAAAACTGGTAAGCACCAATGATATAAAGGGATTCAGAGGTGAAAAACAACATAGTTCCTGCCTACTAGGAGAAGACTACCTATTATGCAAGTGAGCATAATACAAGGGAGAGGGGAAGCTATGAATCTGGGAAGATTTCAAGGAAGGAAAGTGAGATGGCCCCGTTTAAATTGACAGAACTAGTATTATGAGTTCCATTAGGACAAAAGCTGTATCATCTAAGTGTCATATATTTATGTATATGTGATGGTGTGTGTACATCTACATAGTATATATATTATATATAGATATGTAGATATATTATAAAATACACACATATATACATAATATATAATGCAATAATACATTATATATATCTAGCATAGATCATATATATATATATTATATATGTAAAATCTAGCATAAAGGGTTTTTTTTGTTTTTGTTTTTTCTGAAGCAATTGGGGTTAAGTGACTTGCCTAGGGTCAAGTGTGCCTAGGGTCACACAGGTAGGAAACATTAAATGTCTGAGACCAGATTTGAACTTAAATCTTCCTGACTTTAGCATAAAGTTTTATTCAAAGTAGTGTTTAATAAATGTTGGTGAGAGAAAGAAAGGGAGGAAAGATTAAAGAAGGAAGAAAGGGAGAAGAAGAGAAAGGGGAGCAGGAAGAAAGAAGAGAAAGGAGAAAGGAGGGACTGAAAGGAAGAATGAAAGAAGAAAATGGGGAGGAGAGAAAGAAGGGAGGGAGAGAATTAAGGGAAGAAAGAGGAGGAAAAGGGAAGAAGGGAAGAAAGAGAGGAGGAAAAAGGGAAGAGGGGAAGAAAGAGAGGAGGAAAAGGGAAGGAAGCAGAAAAGAAAAGAGGAAGAATGAGAGAAGGAGAAAAGAAGGAAAAGGGAAAGAAGAGAAGAAAGGAAGGGAGGAAAGAAGGGAGAATGAAGAGAATAAAGGAGGAAATAAGAAGGGAAGGAAGGGAATGAAGGACTAACATAGACAAAGAGGAAGAAAGCAGGGAAGAAGGACTGAGGAAGAAAAGGAGAGCTAGACAGAGCCAGGCCTCCATCACACTTCTCTCTGATTCCAAACTGATTGATCTTTCCAGTACAACATACTGTGCTGCATCACACAGAGGGAGATCAAAAAACATAATCTTGCTTTCTCCCAGCCTGTTGCACTTCCCCTCTCTTTGTTTATTCCATCCCTCTGAAAGCCTCTGCTGGGCAATGGTTACAAAACTGTGCTGTACTTTTGGGCTGTCAGGCCTAATGCCAAGACATGGAAAGACCCAAGAGAGTAACCAGGGCCTTCAGAAAAACCATCCAAAAAAAGTCCAGCCTAAACTCACCACTGCAGAAAACTGAATAAAAAAACAACCCAGAATTTCCATTTGTGTACACCCATCCCTCCAGCAGGAAGGAAGTGAACATTAACCTGAATTCAGAGCTGGAAAGGACTTCAACTTCCATAAAGGTGATCCCCCTCACTTTATAATAAAGGAAACTGAGGCTCATATGCTCAAAGCCATATATGAGAGCTAAGATTCAAACCTCTGACACCAAAAGTAATGTTTTTCTACTGCTACCATGAAAATAAAAATAAAGCATACAATAATACATTATACATATGTACACAATCTAGCAGAAAGTTTTATACAAAGTGTTTAATAAATGTTGTGAGAGAAAGAAAAGAAGGAAAGATTAAAGAAGAAAAGGGGGAAGAGAAGGGAAAGGAGGAAAGAAGCAGGGAAAAGAGGGACTGAAAGGAAGAATGAGAGGAAAGAAGGGAAGGAGAATTAAGGGAAGAAAGAGGAGAAAAAGGGAAGAGGAGAAGAAAAAGAAGAGGAAAAAGGAAAGTTAATATAAAAAGATAGGAGAGGAAAAAGAAGGATGAAGATGGGGGTAGAAATGAGTAAGAGAAAGGGGGAGGTCTGTGCATCTCATGAATGAGTGACTCAAAGGGCCTATCCAAACCTGACTGGCCATAACACTGTCAGGGAGGTGGCTATGGCAGCAAGATGGTCTTCCCCCTTCCTTAGTGGCCCCATTTTCTCTGCCATCCAAAATCAACAACCACATTCTCTTTCCTCCTCCACAGTATGTTTAGAAGAGCCCCAGAATCTAATGAGAACATCATCTGCATATGCATGCCTACTTTGAGAGGCAGAGCATCCACTTATCCAGCTGAGAGATTTAGGACTGTGGTCCCCATGCAGCAGTAATAGGGATGTTTTACTTCCCTGTTGCCATGGAGATGGGTAGGGCTTCAGATGCTAGTCGGATGCTCTCTTAAATAAAGAAACAATGCATCCCCATTCCTAATCATTTGACTTTACAAATTTTGGAATTCAGGAAAGAGAAAAACATTTAATTCTGCTTAAGCCATTTGGGAACCTGTTGACTATTATAGCCGCTCTCAACCTGTCTTACAGAACCTGTCTGCTAAACACCTGAAAAAGGTTCTCCTATGCTCTCATAGACAATGATGACAAAGTGGTTTGCATTTCTATAGTGCCTGACAGTTTATAAAGCACTTTCTTCTCCTAACATCTTTGTGAGTGATGTAGTACAAAGATGATTTCCCCCATTCAAAGGATAAGGAAAATAGAGCCCAGAGTGGTCACAGTATGATTCATAGTTAAATAGTGCTTTACCATTTCAAACCTTCTTTTCACAACCCTCTAAAGGGGTAAGTTGTATCTGCTTTAATATCCCCATTTTATAAATAAGGAAATTGATTCTCAGAAAGACTTAACTCATAAACCTTGCCAGGGACAGTGCTTCCCTGTTTCCCTGTTTTCAAGGCCAATGTTTTTCCTTCTACATTTCATAGAACTTAGGGGTCCAGCTGGAAGGGGTCTCATAAGTCATCCAGACTTAGCCCCTTCCCCTCCCCCCCTTATTCTTCGGATAAGAAAATTGAGAGCCAGGTTGGTGAAGGGATAAGGTCACACAGGCAGTTAGCTCCAGAGGGAGAATTTCAATCTTAAAAGGCAGAATGATTGAGTGGTAGAATATTCCAGCTTAAAGATTATTGTATAAGTATGTATGCATATATTGGATTTAACATATATTTTTTACCATGTTTAACATATATTAGATTACTTGCTATCTAGGGGAGAGAGTAGAGATGAGGGGGGAAAATTGGAACATAGGATTTTGCAAGGGTTAATGTTGAAAAATTATCAATGCATATCTTTTGAAAATTAAAAAGCTTTAATAAAAAAAAATCCCAGCTTAAATCTTGCCTCTGCTGTTATTCATTATGTATGTTGCCATGGACAAGTCACAGCCTTACTGAGTCTCAGTTCTCTGTATAGAAGGACCATCTGCTATGTCTCAGGTCCTGACCAGCTCCTGATCCTACAAATGGAGCCTGCTTTGTTCCCATATACGACCAGGGTAAGGGGTTACCGAGATGAGTTCTCACTGGGAGTTTTCCCTCCTGTGAACGGCACAAGCTAATAACAAAACAAACCGCTCAGTTCTCACGATCTCTTGGACAAATCTGGAACACTGAACGCCCGATCACTTGCTACAGCCGTGGGCAGTAATTCAATGAACACATTTTCAATAATGGAGATTTGATTAGGCTACGTAAGGCCATGAATGACACACAATTATCCAATACTGTTAATGATCACAGAAAGGGAGGAAGCATGCAGGCAACCAGTGTACACCGATAACAGAAGCAATATCGACTAAGTGGCTGGTATGCAAGTTTTCTGGATGGCATTCTTTCTGAAGAACTATTCCGAGAGAGAAAAACCCAACAATCCTTGATCTTCTCATTAAGGTCTAGCAGGCGCCATGTTTTCTGCATTAGCAAGCACAAGTACGATCGTTATATGCCAAGTTTCACCAGATGAGTAAATCTTTTCAATGTATTGATTTATTTCACTTCCTTAAATAGGTTATTGATCCTCTTCTTCCAAAGATAAAGAAATAAAAACACTTTTAATCTATGAAACTGGTTACATTTTTTAGTTTTGGAGTCTTTTTAAAGTTCTTTCCATGGCAGTTAAATGGAAAAGTGATTAGAACCCTAGGCTCAGAGTAGGGGAAAAAATTAACTCATATTAACTCATATTCTGAGTTAAATATGTCCTCAGAGACTTACTAGTTGTATCCCCCTCCCCAAACACCTCACCTGTGTATTCCTCAGTTTCTTTATCTGCAAAAACGAGGATGATAAAAACAGCTCCAACCTTCCAGGGTTGTTGTAAGGATCACATGAGAATATGTATAAAGTACTTAGCATGTGGCTTGCACATGATAGGTGCTTAATAAATCTATTTTTCTTTCCCTCCTCCTTCTTTCCTTTTTTCCTTCCTTTCTCTCCTCCTTCTTCCTTTTCACTCTCCTTCTTCCTGTCCTTCCTCTGTTGCTTCCTTCTTCCCTTCCTTTCCTTAATTCCCTTTTCCTTTCCTTCCTTTTTTCCTCTATTCCTTTCTCCCTCCTTCCCTTCCTCCATTCTACCTTCTTTTCTTTCCTTCCTTCCAGCAAATTTCTTCTTCAGTGTCATGGCTTAATTATTATACGACTGAGATCTCAAATCCATTTTTGATTACAGCTATCAGTATGAAGTTGGACAAATCATTTAAAGGTCTTTTGGTCTCAGTTTCCTCATCTGCAAAATGAGAAGCCAATTTCAATTATTTGAAAGTCTGTCATGAGGAGTCAGGGAAAACTTTCTCCTGGGTGTGAGGAAGCCATAATTCATGGCTCTAAACTATGTCTCTCCAGAAGCACTCCACAGAGCATCCATCCACCCAATCCAGTGAAGCCTTCCTCTGATTCTCTGAATATGTAGAGTATACAGAGACAGCCTGGCCTTCTCCATCTAGGGCTATCTCTTATCTCTATATATCCCCAAATTATCAGAATGGCACCCCGGTTCTAATTAGCAGGGCAGCTTCTGTCTCTGGCCCTCTGATTCTGGGAATTTGGGGACAGCACAAGGGATGAAATATCAGACCTACCTGGTTTCCAGTGGGATGTTACTGTTGAGTAACCAGTTGTCCTGCGCATGGGCAGACTCTGGGGGGCCGACGGGGTGCTCTCCAGAAAGAGAGTGGTCTGTCGGTGCTGGGCTGGGGTTGCTGCGTGGTGTGAAGTTGCCTCGGTTCAGGGAGTTGATGGAGGCGGCGTGATGCTGGTTGGGGGTGTGGGCGTGAGACAGTGGAGGAGGTGGAGTCCGCAATCTGGACGGGTTCTGAAGGCTTGCTGGGTGATCTAGGAGACAAACAGGCCTGTCAGGTCAGGGATCTAACCCTGGGCATTTTCACCAGGAAGAGAAAACACAGTGGCATAGAAGTAATAATACATTGTTAGAGCTCAGGTTGGCAGAGCACTCTCAGATTTTGCAAAACATTGTACATACCCAATGAGGAAAAGGAGGATGATGGTGAAAATATACTTCTATAAAGCACTTTATAGTTTACAACATGCATTCTTCACATCAATCCAAGAATTTCCAGGTGTCTTCAAAATGAAATTTAAATGCCACTTCTAAAGAAAGCCTTCCCTGGTTCCCTTGGCAAATCGTGACCCTTTCCCCCATATTCCCTTATATTTATTTTGTGTACATTTTTATATTTACATATTGAGAATAAAAGTGAGATACTCTATATGTAAACTAGAATAGACTGTAGCAATGCAAGGAATTCTTATTATTTGGAAGGAACTAGAGTATAATAGACCAAACTCCATTAGGCAAGAGATAGTCTTTACAATGCCAAAGAATTCAAAGGTTCTAAGACTTGAAGATAGGAAAACTTAAGTTCAAATCTGGCCTGAGACCCTTACCAGCTGTGTGACTCTGGCCAAGAGAAAACTCTCAGTTTTCTCATTTGTATAATGATTCAGAGAAATAAATAAATGATGAACCACTCCAATATCTTTGCTAAAAAAAAAAAAAAAAAAAAAAAAAACTCAAATGGGATTATGAAGAATCAAACCCAACTGGAAAAACTATTCAACAATATATTTCTATAAACTCAGGGGATATCATTTACAAGAGAGGGATATCTAGAAAAGCTACAAGTCAAGTTCAAGGCTCCACCCACTCATAACCTTGAGGAACACTTTGCCCAACCTGCTCTATACAGTTAAACAGACTAATAATAACTAGCATTTATATAGTGCTTTAAGGTTTGCAAAGTGATTTTATGTGATCCTCACAAAATTCCTAGGAGGTAGATATTATTATTGTCTTTGTTTCACAGATGAGAAAATTTGGGGGTAGAAAGAGGAAAAATAATTTGTCCATGATAACACAGAGAATAAATGTTTATGGCAGCATGTGAACTCTCCAGGTTCAATGTACTAATCCACCACTTCCCATATACCATATAGCAATTTACTCAACTTGAAGAAAGCCAGCTACATTGTGAAAAAGAAGGTTAAGTAATCCAGTATCTTTTATCCAGTGTGGTTTAATACTGGAACAAGCATTGGCCTTCATGTGGAAAGGTTCAAATCCTAGGCTCTCATCTTTATTATTTAAAGCATTCTAGGAAATTCTCTAATCTTTCTGAAATCTAAGTTTTCTAATTACAATAAGAGCACTACCTCCATTAATCAGGACATTTGGAGGAAAGAGTTTTATAGACTTTAAAGTGCCAGACAGATATGAATTGCAATTATTATAACACCATCCAGAAAAATCTCATGTTAAAGAGTAAATAAAGATGCTGTTTTGAAAGCTTAACAGGAATATAATTACAGCCCAAGGAAGTGTCTAACAATAATAACAAGCAAGCGTATAGCACATTGGGGTTTCCAATATTATACATATTATCTCATTTGATCCTTACAACAGTCCTGAGAAGCAATTTATCCCTTTTTACAAATGAGAAAATCAAAACTAAGAAATTTAGTAACTTGCCAAGATTCATTTAGCTAGTAAGTGTCTGAGGCTGGATTTGAACTCAGGTTTTTCTGACTCTTAAGTCCAGTGCTCTATTATCTACTGAGACTCTATCCATCTCTTTCTACTCATTGTGCTATGCAGTAGACAATATGCAGAATGGAACCTGGAAACCTGGATTTAAATTCTAACTCACACTTATCATCTGTGTCATCCTGGGCAAATTAAATTAGCTTCTTCATTTATAAGATGGGAACTAATAATCCTAGTTTTCCTTGTTTCACAGTGTATATGAGAAAAGTGCCTTGTAATCATCAAGACTGAAGGAAATGGACATTACTATTGATAATATGACGAAGAGCAGACCCAATACCTCTAGTTTGGGGAACACAAATTTACACAGGGCCAAGTCTGTGGAGAAGCTCTCCCAAACACCTTTTTGAACTCTGTGAGCAAATTTAGGAGTTAGTGGCAGAGAGATGGACACTTCAGATTAAGAGGAAGCCCCTGTTCCATAGGTGCCACATGATTTACCCCAGACTGATATACCGCCTGCTCTGCTTGGGGACTTTTGATACAACCAGCTTGGCTAAGGACCAATAAAGGCAGGGTTTTCATTAAATAAACCAGCTGCCCCAGAAACAGAGGTTATGGCTCTGCTGGGCTTTAAAGCTGCAGTGTTGTGTTTGGACAGGACCACAAAGATCTAAGAAATTTATCAAAATAGATAGAACTTCTCTACCCACCTAAATCATGCAAAGAAACCCAGATGACAAAATTGACCTCTTAGAATACAAGGAATGAGGGGAGTCACAGATCTGGGGGGACACTAGCCCGTGCTGGGTCAGTGATTCTATCCAAGTTCCCAGGAACTGTTAATTGAGACAGACCGTGTCTCAGACATAAGCAAACAGGACCCCAGGCTGCATTGGGTGAGTGATAATGGATTACTAAACCTCTCACCTTCAAGCCACTGTTTGGAACCCAAGTCAAATAAATAGGAAGTATTACAGAAAGCTTTTTACCATCTTTAACATGTGTTCAGTTAAATCATGAATATATTCATTCCTGCAGCAAATATTGATTAAGCACCCAGTATGTACAGATTCATACTGTGTGCTAGATGGAGACAAAACACAGTAGTAGCAGTCACGGAAGTTCCAGACTAGTAAAATATAAACACAGAAAACTCTAGTACACAATAGGAGGTCTAGGCCAAGTGCTATGTGATATCTGAGGAGGACAGTCATTGTCAACAGAGGGCTCATGGTAGACTCCCTGGAGGAGGTAGTGTTTTAAGTTGAGTTTTAAAGAAGAGGGTGAGAATTCAGCTAATGAAGAGAAAAAAATGAGGCATTCCAGGTATAGGGAATAAAGGAAGCAAAGATACACAAGAAGGAAAGTGAGGGTGTGTTCCAGAAACAGAACAGTCCAATAATTTGGACTGGAACAATACAGATAAGGCTAGTAAGATACGGTCTTAAAACCACGCTCTATGAGGAATGATAGAAATACTGGAATTGGGATACAAGAAAAATAAAGCAGGAGGATTGGGGGTTGGAATTAGGCATGATAGCCAATTTCAATTATTTGAAAGTCTGTCATGAGGAGTCTGGGAAAACTTTCTTCATGATTTCAAATCTGGCTGAGACTTACTATACTTATTAGCAAGTCACTTAACTCTGCCTCAGTTTCCTCATTTGTAAAATGAGCTGGAGAAGGACATGGCAAACCATTTCACTATCTTTGCCAAGAAAATCCCAAATGGGGATTTGGACTGAAAAATTAGCAACAACAACAACAACAACAACATAAGAAAACAGGATTAGGCTTTTTCTCTTTAGTCTTAGAGGGGATAGCTAAGACTAAATTGGAAATGGCACAGAGGGATGTACAAAAGGAAAAAAAAAACCTTCCTAATAATTAGGCTTGTCTGAAGCAAAGGCTGTAGGACAATATCTGAGCTGTACAGTGGATTCTTATTACAATAAAAACTGGCCCAGATGGTTTCTAAGGACTTTCCCAAACCTGAGATCCTGGGACTCTCCACTTACACTGTGCAGTGGTACAGGACCAGGTAGCACCACCAGGGACACAATAAACACAACAATGTTTCCATTCAGCTCACAAAGTATAAAATCCCCTTATCCCTAAAAGCACAAGGATCATAGGATTTAGAATAGAAAAGTATCTTAGGAGTCATTCTGTATAAAACACTCCTTTTCTTTTTTAAAAAATCATTTTATTTTATCTTCACTTTAAGATCATAAGGAGAATAGAGAAATGGAGTTGAAACAGTCAACTTCTGTCCACCCCTCTAGAGAGAACCCTCCCTGGCAACAACAATAAAAAATTGTGTAAAGACAACTGAAAGATAGAAGCAGAAAATGTATGCAACATTCTGCCCTTTCTAGACCTCTATCTCTCCGTTGTGTAGAAGGAGGGAAGTTTCATCATTTTTATCTTAGGATCATTATTGGGTTTTTTTTTTCATTTTTTAAGTTTAGCTTCACTTAAAAAAATTACATTGTTATATTCATCTTCTTTCATAATTTCAAAACTGCTATCAAATTGGTTAGCCTTGGTCAGCCCAATTCACAGCTTCACCAACAATGTATCAGTATATCTGTTTTCCTCATAGTCCCTTTAACATTAGTTCCATTATTTTGGTTATCTTCAGCAACCTCAGCATTGTTTCAATTTGTATTTATTTTACAATTAGTGACCCCTTCACTTTGCAGAAAGAATAAACAAAACTTATAAGGGGGAAAAGATATGCTTAAAACTCATCTCTTTCTGTTACATTAAACAGCTTAAGTAAACAAGAGGATGGTGGCCATGATTTAATATTCAAAATAAAAACAGATGAGACTTATTTTAGCCCAGATTTTCCAAACAAAGCCATACATGGGGCTTCTCAACAGGCATAAAGGTGAAAGCCCATTTCTGTACTAGATAAATACTTGCATCCTGAACTCAGCAAAATCAGGATGTGCTGCCAAATTCCATAATTCTCTTCATTTGACAGTCTGAATCCTGAAGGGAATGAAGCCTTTCTATTGTTCAATCAGTCAGAAGTATTTATGGGACACCCAATATAGTGCAAGTCAGAAGTCATGGTCTCTATTCTCAAGAAATTTTTAATTTAAAGGAGCTAGGGAGAGAGGAAGAGAAGGACAGGAAGAAGGACAACTTTACAATATCACCCACAAAGAGAGAACAAGCTAATTTCTGCACCAGGAATGACAATTAACAAATTCCACCTGGTAGGATCCTGTTTACAAGTTTTACCTTGTAAACAATTGTAAATCTTGTAAACAAATCATTGAAGAGATTTAAACAGTAGCAGAGAATACATTAAAAATGGATTTGAATTTTCTCATTCCTACATACATACCCATAGTGCACATTTCCATGTGTTTACATCTCCCCTGTAATCCCTCCATAAGATCTGATTCAAACAAGTGATGATGTTTTTATTGTAAAAATGAAAATGGCATCCTAATTCACAGTACTTCTCAGGAACCCAAGGTAGAGATGTTTATATATGTACACCAGGATCCACAGAGTTCACTCAAGGATACTCTGGCTCTGGATAACATTGTACTGAGTAGTATGATTTTGCTCTAACACTATCTCGGTAGTAGTTATCCTTTATACATGTCAGAAATTAGGGGCATGGTACCCCCTGATTATGGAAAATCCACATACAATTTTTTGACCCTATCTGGTCAAATTTATTTTTCTTTTATGTGTGTTTACATAGTATCAAAAGATAAAGTATTGGTAGTATAAGAGATTATAAATATAATTTATGTATTTGTGAGTTTCTAAACTTTTGTGTGATTCATCTACTGCCCTTTACCTGTTATCTGCAGCTTTTGCAAAACTCCCCAAATATTTCCATTTAATTTCTTATGCTGATGCAATGTGGAATGGATAACTGCACAAGGCCAGAAATACAGATCAATTATCCAAGAAATGTGGATTCTCCAGAGTTTCACTGGTCTGACTTGCTCTCCCATTTATACACACTCTCTTGTGGGACTAATCAGTCCACAAAGTAGCTGTATATGGATAGGTTAGTTCAAGTTCTGATTTTGTCTATGGACACCACCTTTACTTCCACAAATTAAAACTCTTTTTTTACATCTTTGAGGACCTTCAAGAGTTAGCATGGCCCCCAAATGTTCCTCCCTAGGGTTCACCTGCCAAGGAATTTCTTTCAATTCAGCTGGGTCAGTTTTCAGATTATATTTTATCACTCAACTCACACTTGAAGTCCTTTTAGCTTGACCAAACCTAACAGAAAATACAGCCTTTGAGTAGCTAGGATTATTCTGTGCATGAAAAGGATTCAGATAATGATGTATGCAGGGTGTCTCAAAAATCTCAGTGTCATTTTCAACTTTAATAGCTTTAAGCTATTACTTTAAAATAGATACAGCTTTAAAAAATAATTACATATAATATTTATAGTAATGATATAATATTTTATATGAATATGCATATTTATGCAGCTTAAAAGGTTTAAAAGCTTTAAACTGCACTGAAACTTTTGGGACAGTGGATTATAATAATAGTAATAAAGCTACATATGTATATATGATGCTTTAAGGTTGAAAAAATTATGCAGGGATAATAATACATCTATCGCCCAGAGTTTTTCAGAAGATCAAATGAGATCAATTATGCACAGTGCTTTGCAAACTTTAAAGCAGTATATAAAATGCTAGTTATCATTATTATTGGAAAGAAAAAAAGGTATTCACTCCCATCCACCCCTAAATAACCCTATATAGAGCATCTAAGTAGCACTCCCCTTTTGTAGAGGGGATCAGGAAAGCCTTTTCTGGAGCCCAAATTTGAATCCAAGTCTCTGAAATACAAATTCAGAATCTTTTGTACTATTCTATCTCATTCACCATTCAACAAATCCCACACAAACTCTCTAGGAAAGGAGGGAGGGGCTGTTCCAAAGTGAGAAGGAGAGAAAACAGATGGACTGTCTGAATACTACAAGGTGCCCCTGAGATATGAGAAGAAAAGCCCGAGGCATTTTGAGTTGATACTCCACACAGGAAGGTCTGGCCTAGAATCATGGTGGACACAAAGGCTTGGAAGGAAAGGGGGAGTCTCTGGTCAGGGAGAACTCTCTTAGCAAAACTTAACAAGCATTTAAAGACACATTGTTCAAGATAGAAGTAAGAGAATGAGTTCCAGAACTATAGTTTCTCAGGGAAGTCCTGGTCTAAGCCTTATTTCATAAATGAGCAGAAAAGAGCCTTGGAGGCCATCAGAATCATCCCTGTAGACAAGGGTGGAGGATATGTGGGAACCCATCCTCCTAACTTCCGATCTGGGGCTCCTGCCACATTCATGGGCTGCAGGATGTTAGAATCCTGGGAATACTGAACAACAGGCATATGGCATTTTAATTACAAAGGGCTCTCAGACAACCGCTCCATTATTTGACACAGAAGCCTGGCGGTTCTCTCTCAACTATAACAACAGCAACCAGCTACAAACCCATATGCTCTGCCAAAAAAAAAAATCATAGATTTAGAGCTGGAGGAAATTTTAGAAGTCACTATGTACAATCTCCTTGTTTCACTGGTGAGGAAACTGAGGCTGAAAGAAATTAAGGGAAAGACATTAAAACAATTAAGTGTCTGAAACAGAATATGAACTCAAGTCCCACTGCCATGATGTCTAACAATGTCTACAATTTTTATTAGCAAGCTTGATACAATGATTATTTTTCAGTTGTTCATTTGTTTTTAGCTGTGTCCAGCTTTTTGTGAATCCATTTTGGGGTTTTTCTGGTAAAGATACTGGAGTGATTTACCATTCTCCAGTTAATTTTACATCTGAGGAAACTGAGGCACACAGTGGTAAGTGACTAAACTCAGACCTTCTCAACTACAGGTCTGGTGTGCTATCCACTGCACCACTTAGCTGAGCTCTTATTATATTAATGCAAAAAAAGTGCTGATTAAGCACTTAGGAGTTACTGAATGTCAGGGACAGAATGTGAATCCCAGGCACTTAGCACGTAGCCTGGCCTATGGAAGGTTCAAAATACCTATTGCCTAACTCTTCCTGCCTCCAAGTCTAATAAACTATCCCCTTATACAATGTTACCTTTCAACTGAATTAGTGAGTAACTGAATTATTGCATTTACTCACATAACATAATTAATAATGAAATAACCAATAGGATAATAATAGAGCAAGCCATGTGTGAACATGTCAGGAATATTAATAAATTTCAGGAATATTAGTTACAGTCTTATTCAAGGACAAAGTAATAAAACTGTGGTTTAAAAAAGAAAGCTACAAACTTATAGAATAAAAGCCCAGACACAGATAATCTGCCAATAGATCTGATTGCTGGTTCTTTGCAGACATAAGAGGTAGGGGGCCGACTGGAGTGCTGAAGTTCAATAATACTAAAAAAAAAAAAAAAAAAAGATAGACACGAGAGAGAGCTAGATTCTAAGGACTTAATGAAGACCCCAGTGAGATTCACAATCATTAATAGGCCTCTAATGATTGTCACATATGAAATATGATATTTAATTATCATAAAACATTAAAATCCTGATTGCTCATGAATGCCAAAAAGAAAGAGTTGTTTTTGTTACATTAAAATGTCATCGACCACTGTGGACTTGGTTACTGCAGACACAACAGTGCTGAGACAGAGCTGGCTAATGAAGCTTGTTCTCCACAGCCAATTTAGAGAGAAAAAGAACTCTTTGTCATCACATCAACAAGCCTAGGGTCGAATGAATGCACTATAAGGCGACCAGGGAGGGAGGCCAGATAAATCTAAAATCCATGGGCTTAATGCAATGATGCATCACAGACTGGTGGTTTTAGGGGTGCAGGCCACCCATAAGGTGCAAATGGAGATGCCTCTGTGCTCCTTGGGGACTGCTCTGGTCAAAAATTCATTTATCTCCTGGCTAGTCCGTTGACTGCTTCCCAAACACGTAATATATTCCTCCTTTTTGACCCCAACTCCTGGCTACTCTGGCTTCCTCAAATTCCATTTTCTTCAAGAGATCTTCTAAAGACTGGGGCCTTCCTCTTGCCTGCTAATCCCTGAAACTGCCTTCCTTCTACCCTATATATCTTGTTGCCATTGATATTTCTTCCATTGAAATGTGAGAACTCCATAAGGGCAAGAATAGTGTTTTTGTCTTTCTTCACATTCCCAGGGCTTTGTATAGGGCCTGATACTATACTTAATAAAGGCTTGTTGACTAATAATGACTGTCTTTCTTTCTCTCCCTTCTTCCTCCTTCTCACTTCTATCTCTCTTTATCTCCCTCCCTCTCTCAACACAGCTAGTCTAAGTCTTGTAGGAAAGGCACAGCTTCCACCATCAGGTCCAGCCTTGTAACCGGAATTTATGCTTTTTCTGGCAGAGTCTTTGAAAATGTAAAGACATCTCTCGGCCATGACACTACACTGAAGAAGTTTAGGGGGATAAAACTGACCTTCTTCTGTTTGGGTTAATTCAACAAATAAAACTACATATAGATAGACAGAAAACCAGGCAATCTCAGTTGTATGTGATCTCAGAAGTGGGTAAAACTTCTACTCAATGCATCAATTCCTTCAACAAAGTTATCCACATATGGTCATATAGATTCTGATTGGAAAAACTGTTGTTCAGTCATTTCTCTCTATCCAACTCTGTGTGACCATGTGGGGTTTTCTTAGCCAAAATATGGGAGTAATTTGCCATTGCCTTCTCCAGAGATCATTTTATAGATGAAGAACAGAAACAGAGTTAAGTGACTTGTTTAGAGTCATACAGCTAATGAGAAACTGAGGCAAGATTTAAACTCAGAAAGATGTTTTCCTGATTCTAGGCCCAGTATTCTATCCAGGTCACTGCCTAGCTGTCCAAGGGGAGTTTACTATCATCCCACTATTCCCCACCCTAGTTAGACAGTCCATGAATATTTGGGAACAGCTAAGAATGCAATGAAATATTTTTCATATGCTAAATTCAAATAATCGCTATAGTTTCTAAACATTGGTTCTACATCTGGCCTCTGGAACCAAGCAGAACAAGTCTAATCCTCATGTCATATGACCTCTCTTTAGACATGTGAAGGCAATGATCCTGCCTTCTTTATTCCCTCCCAAGTGTTCCCTTCCATAGACTAAGCATTCCTTGCTTCTTAGACTAATCCTCCTCAGCAAGGTCTCTAGTCCAGCACATCATGTTGACCAATATATTTGGGAAAGTGCAATAGTTTCTCATTGTTCCATCCAAAATGTGAAATACAGAACATGACAGAATCCTCTAAATGTGATCTGGCCAAGGAAGAAAACAACAGGATGATTTTTACATTGCTCCAGTCTGTCTGCCTCTAAGCAAACTGATAGATCAGTATCCAAAATCCAGTTTCTAGAAATATATAAAAAAGACCAAATATCATAATTACCTAAATCTGCATAATTATAATAAGGATGATGAGGATGAAAAAAATTAAAAGAACCTGACATGGATTTATTTTGAGGAATCAAATATGTGACCAAAGGGTCCCCCAACTCTTCTGGGCTCTCTCTTGGTATTGGGCTCCCTACCTGCTCACTTAGCCTACAAGAAAAGCTCCTATTCCTATCAGTTCCTATGATTTCATGCCGATGCTATGATCCCTTTCATCACTTCCTAATCCCCCTTTTCCTGCTATTCATGCCTCACCCACAGCCTCTACTGGTGGAAGTCCAATTGGCAGTCCAGGCAGCTCTTCGAACTCAGTCTTTCTCGGTATGTCTTGGGCCCCACCAACATAGGTTTCAAGTATTTGGCTTATGAAAGTTTCCCATGAGAACCAGAGCTCTGAAGCAGCAAAGCTCCTCTCTACATGAAAGAAATTTAAAGAGGCTTGTGACCACACAATGGAATGACAAGTGGGAACCTTGGGATGCCCTGGAATATGTCTCCTTGCACATACATTGCTCCTGCCTTCACATCCTTCTCAATAGAAGTAATTTGGTATAATAGCTAGTCTTTGTATAATGCTTTGAAGTTTGCAAAGTGCTTTACATGTATAGAGCTGGCATTTCTCCAGCCCTTCAAGTTATCCCATTTAATCCCCACAATCACCCTGGAGGGGTTGATGCTACTATTACCTCCATTTTTACATGTCTGGAAATTGAGATGGAGAAAGATTAAGTGATCTACCAAGAATCACAAAGCTAGGAAATATCTGAGACAGGAATTGAACTCAGATCAGGACCAACTGACTGCCTCATGATGCAGAACCCTGGATCCAGGAGTCAGCAGACTGAGCCTTTATTCTTGTCTCTGTCACTCAATCAAGCAAACAGATGGATCTAGAAAAGTTCTAAGTTACAAAATTAAGCCCAAGGACCACATATCACCATAACTCCTTGAATCTGCATAATGGTAATAATCACGATGGTTTTTTTAAAAGGGAACTTTATAGGTCTTTGTCCTAAGAAGAAAAAATGAAGTATGTGGCCAAAACTGTTCTCCATCACTTCTGATCTCTATACTACTATACAATAAACATTTATTAAGCACCTACTATGTGCCAGACTGCGCTAAGCTGGAGCTATGTAGCATTACTTTTCTCAGCCTTAACTTCCTTAATTTGTAATAGAGATGACAATATTCGCATTACCTAATAGCCTATCAAATTACAAGTATGGGATGGACAATCCAGTTCAGCAAATTTATACTAAACATAATCTTTTGTACGTGCTTCTGGGGGCAAAAGAGAAAGACAGCATTGCTTCTGAGTAAACTGAGGCTCAGAGAGATTGTGATTTTTCCAAGATCAGATGAGAAGCAGCAGAACTGGGATTTGATCTATGTTTTCAGTCCTAATAATCTATATTCCAAGTTTCTCTCTATTGGTAACATCCAATGTGGTGAGGTCATTTCCAGTACTAAGGTTCTATCATTCTACTATCCAATCCTTGTGGCCAATTTTTTGTTTTTGCCCACAAAATAGTCACCACTAGTTGTTTATTATAATCTTTCTTATCAGAGCCATGATGATTCTGCTTGCCTGGTCTGAAAGGCTCTTTACATATTTTTTTTTCTGTTGTGATTAAAATTCCCACTTTTATTCAATTGGTTTTGGCTGAGAAAATGTCCTTTCAGATTCCCCAGATCCTGGCACAAGCCAGATGCTGCACTCAGCCCTAAAAAAGAGGGGCTCCATGGGCTTTTTGGTTCAAAGGTAACATAGAGATAATCTAGAATTGCTTCACAATTTTTTTCCCCTGAGGCAAAGGGGAAGTTTGGGATTAAGTGACTTGCCCAGGGTCACACAGCCAGGAAGTGTTAAGTGTCTGAGACACATTTGAATTCAGGTCCTCCTGACTTCAGGGCTGGTGCTTGCTTCACAATTCTAACAGCTAAGTGATTTGCCCAGATACACACTCCCAACACTCAAACTCAGGTCTCTGGACTCCAAACAGCGTTCATTCCACAGTCCTAAGCTTTGTTCCACATGGCCCTATCTTTCAGGATATTATCATGGCTGATGTGCAAAGGCTTCAAATGCTTGGGATCAGAGACCAGATGCCCACGACCCTTCTGCAATGCCCTCATTGCACAGTTTAAAGTGCTGTTCTAACTTGGGCATCCCCCTGATGTTTGGTGGGGGCCGACCTGACTAAGCAGAAGAGGCAGTGAATGTGACCTCTGAGTAGGCGTTCTGTTCCCCATCCAGAAAAATGTCATCACAGCACAATGAGAGGCCAGCTTCTGCAGTGACAGCATTCTGGACATTATCTTTACTGATGGGAGCCTAGAAATACCAAGGAGGGGGCCTCCTCAGGGTCATAAAGGGAGCCAGAGCCCCCTGCTTCCTCCCTTTTACTTCCAGCCACGATGGAGCCATTCCGCCTTACACAGTCAACTGCCACAGCACACTGACATATCCAGAACAAAGCCTAGGCTCTCTTTATCCTCCCACCCCAATCAGTTTTCATTTGTTAAATAGAAGTGAATTGCATTTAATTATATTTTGGAAATTCTAGGGCCCAGTGTTATTTATTAATGGCTTGAAACAATGAGGAAAAAGTTTGGATAAGAAGGACTGAACTCAGACACTTCTCAGCTATTACTTAACCTCTGCCTGCCTCAGTTTCTATAATTGCAAGGTAAAAGGTGGGCCCTGATGCCCTGTGAAGTTCCTGCCAGCTCTAAATCTACCTATGATCTGCCTCCTCTTGGCCTTTACTACAAATGGGGGAGAGATTGACAGAATGAAATTCGCTCATCTGTTTCTTCAAGCAGGCAAGCAGTCTTTTAAAAACCCTAAGTTCTAACGTGTTCTGTTTGATGAAATGTGTATTGAAAACAATGTCTGCTGAAGGACCGAAGTAATGAATCAATGAAATGTCATTTCCTTCACCTCGAATGGCATCTCAACTTTCTACCTGTCTTTCCCTCTCAAAATCCAACCCATGCTTAAAGGCTTAGAACAAGCTTCACCTTCTCTGTGAAGCCTTCCCTGCCTCTTCCAGCCCACGAGCCTTTTTCTCTTTTCTGAATTCCTCTGGCATCCTTGGAGCCAGTGCCAAGCAATTTAGTGCTTAACTCTGCTCTAATTTCCTGTGTGCTAATCTTGTTAACACAACTCTACAGTGGAAGTTTCTACAGCTCAGAAACCAACATACACGTATTTGGTCTGCCGTGTGGTACGAAACACAGTCACTAGCGCAGGAGAAAGTGCTCAGGAGATTGACTTATTGATTGGACTGACCCGGATGGGCCTGTTACTCCTAAGAAATAAATCCATTTCAATTCAGCAGTCACTTATGAAGCACTTACTATGTGCAAGGCACTGTGATATGCACCCAATTTTCTTCTAGATCATTTTGATGATAAAAAGATTAGTACAACTCATTCTTCTGAGACTATCTCAAATATGACCTGTTTTAGAAAGCCTTCGCTAATTTCTCCACCCTTCATATGATCTCTGACTACACTGTATTCCTCACAAATTTTATATTCTAATTTTTATCACATTTATCTTTGATTTTGTCCAGTCATTGTTCTGTTGTGTCTAACTCTTTGTGACCCCATTTGGGGTTTTCTTGATTAAAGTGTTTTACCATTTCCTTCTCCAGTCTATTTTACAGACTAATAAAATGAGTTGGGGCAGCTAGATGGTGCAATGGATAGAGTACCAGCCCTGAAGTCAGGAGGATCTGAATTCAAATCTGGATGCAGATAGGTAATACTTCCTAGCTGTGTGGCCCTAGGCAAGTCACTTAACCCCAATTGCCTCAAAAAAAAAATGATTTAAACAGAGTGAAGCCCAGGGTCAAACAACTAGTAAGTGTCTGAGGCAGGATTTGAATTCATGTTCAAAGGACTCCAGGCCCAGCATTCTTATTATCCACTACATAATCCCCAGTTGCCCCATTTATCTCTTGGAGCCCCCAAAAGAATCTTTGTAGCGTCTTCAGTTCATAAATCAGTGCATGCTACTTAAAAAGAAGTGAATAAGGGTCTTTTAAAAGAAGTATTACAATAAGAACCACCCCACTATCTGATACTCGGGAGAGAAGCACTTGTAAATTGTAGTTATTTCCTCTCAAACGTTTAAGGATAATCTTGTTCACAACTTATAGCAATGTCCCGTTTTTAAAAGATTGCTCAACAACTTTCTTCCCTGTTCCTGTTAAACCCTCTTTATTTGCAACAGCCTCCCAATGAGGGGATTAGAAGACTTCTATGGACCTTTTCAATTCTAACATTTTGTAATTTAAGGTACTTCCAATCTGCCTTTGCCTCAATTCCACAAACCTTTATTAAATATCTGCTGTGTATAAGGCACTACAAGACACCAAGGACACAAAACCCAGAACAGCCTGTTCTCCAAGATCTTCCATTTTGCTCAAGTGACACAATTTGTACCCCAACTAGTGAGAAAAGTAAATGCAATTAATTTTGAGGAAGAAAGACCTAACAATTGGGAGACCAGTAAAGGCTGTTCTAAAAGGTAGAGATGAGGAGAAATACATTTCAAATATGGAAGACCACCTATAGAAAAGCAAAAATAAGGGAGAAGGAGCATTATATACCTAGGGAAGCAGGTAAACTAGTCTAAGTGGAAAGAATAATGCATGGAAGGGAATGATATGAAATAAGACTAGAAAGGGGGGTATCAGTAAGACTATGGAAACATTTAAATGCCAAAGTGAGGTTTTTTCTCTCAGAGACAAAAGAGATCCACTGGAGTTATCAGAGAAGGAGGGTAGCATTGTCTGAACTGTGCTTTAGAAACATCAATTTAGACACTGTGGAGAGAATGGATTGGAGAAAAAAGAAACTGGAAGCAGAGCAAGCAGTTGGGAGACTTTTGAAATAGTCCAGGTGAAGGGAGATGATAGCTTGAACTTGGGTGTGGTTATGTGAGTGAACAGGAGGGAGGAGATTGAAAGATGCTTTAGATGTAAAAATGGAGGATCTTTTGAAAACTGACTGGATGTAGGAGTGTGAGACAGGAAAGAATCAAATATGTACAGGGGGTGGTAACTTGGTTATCCAGAGGGGCACTGGTATCCTTAATGAGTTAATATCAAGTGAGATAATTTTTGTAAAGCATTTAGCACAGTGTATGGTATGCAACAGGCATTTAATAAATACTTTCCCACTTTTGCAACCCTTTAGCAGAAATCACAGTTGAGATCTCTCTAAGATATTACCATAGAGATGTCCAACATGGGATTGAAGTTCAGGAGAGAGGTTTAGACTGGATATATAAATTTGGGAATCAGCATTATCTTGTCTATGTTTAACTAATTGATTGGTGATTATGTCCTAAGGATTTTCTTTGTTCTAACATTCTCTATTTTGACAATTTAACTTCAAAGGTTCTTTCTATCTCCAAATTAGTGGATGAATCATTCATTCCATCACTCATTTATTCTAAAAATGTGTACTGATGACATTACAAGGCTAGTTTATTTGGCCTCTCTCATTTAACTGTTTGGTTATACAACAAGCCATCTGAAATCTGAGTTCACAGTCGACCCTTGGTAATTTTCAGGCTCAGAGGTCATCAAGTCATCTAGAAATTGTTCCATGCCCTGAAAATACACACACAGCAGACATGTAAGGGATCCCCTGCTCTGAGTCAGCAGAGCACCCGACAATGCCAATCTGCAAAAGACTAATTCTTGCCAGGAAAACCCTACACGGGACAAAGATCTCTATCTCATAGAGGCACATGAATGCCATTACTGATTTTGCAAACGCGGTCAGCGAGTACAAGGAGTGATCGGGTTCCAATTGCTGCACCAGCCCTCAAGTGGAAAGATCACTTACAGGACGTGTTTCTAAAGCCAAAAAGAATACAAAACCACGTCACACAGATGGAAATGTCGTCTACACCAACAACTTAATTGTTAATAGGAAGCCCTTCCTTGTAAGAGCAAAGAATTCAATGTAGTAACCACTTAACACTTCATCTGGGATCAGGGGAGAGGAGAAAGGGGAAGGAGAAGAGGAAAAATTAGGGGAAGGAGGAGAAAAGGAGAACAAGAAGGAAGAAAAGAGGGGATGGAAAATGAGGAGAAAAATGGAAGAGGAGGAGGAGGAAGAGGAGGAAGAAGAAGAGAAGAAAGAGAAGGAAGAGGAGGAGGAGAAAGAAAAGAAAAAAAGGAGGAGGAGGAGAGGAGGAGGAAGGGGGAGATGGAGGAAGAGAACAAGAACTTTTATATAGCACATTAAGATATGCAAAGAGTTTTTACAAATTTTAATTCATTTGATCCTCCCAACAATCTTTTGAGGTAGATGCTTTGATTACCCCCATTTTATAGATGAGGAAACTGAGGGTAGCAAATGTATAAGTCTGAATTTGAACTCAGGTCTTCTGGACTCCAAGTCTATTCACTACACCATCTAGTACTTTCTAGATCTACATGATTCTGTGATATTCTCAGATCTCAATCAAATTTTTGTACCTCTCTTTTGATAGCTATTTTTGCTACTGGATTACCTCCACTAACATGAGAAAAGAAATTCCCAATTTAATAATGCATCAAGGGTTACAAAGTATTTTCTTCACAACTATTAGGAAATTAGGAGTGAGTGTATGGCTGTCTCCATTTTGCCAATAAGAAAATAGAGAATCAGGATCAGTGGTGCTTTGTGATTTGAAAAAAAAGATATTTGTTCAGTTGTGGCTGACTCTGTGACCCCATCTGGGGTTTCTTTGGCAAAGATATTGGAATGCTTTGCCATTTCCTTCTCCAGTTCACTTTACAAATGAGGAAACTGAGGCAAACAAGTTTAAGTGACTTGCCCAGGGTCACACACCTAGTATCAGAGGCTGAACTTGAATTCAGGATGATGAGTCTTCCTAATTCCAAGCCCAGTGCTCTGCACACTATGGCACCACCTAGTGATCCTTCATAGGGACACATAGCTATTAAGTATCTACACACAGCTAATAAGTATCTGAGGCTCATGCAGCTTCCTGATTCCAAGCCCAGTGCTCTGTGCACTATGGCACCACCTAGCAATCCTTGATAGGGACACGCAGCTAGTAAACGTAAAAACCAATGCTGGAACTCAATCCAGCTAACTAAATTCTAAGCCAGCACTTTTAGCAGCTCATCTTGGTTAGTTGGGTCTCCCTCTCAGAATCTGGCAGTGGGCTTTACACATGTAGTCCTCGTGTTCTTAGTCAGCTTTTGTTGAATGAATGTTTAATGGACTGTTAAATACAGGACCATTTTTATTTCCCTAGAAAATGTTTATCAATTGACAATCTATGAAACTCTGCCATGAATAAATAAAAAAGCACTAGGTTTGGAATGAGAAGACAAATGCTAGCTCTGTCACTTATTCTATGCGGCACAGAGATAGGATGATATATGTGACCTCGGACAAGACTCAGTTTCTACATCTGTAATATGGAGATAATTATTCTGGCACTGCTCATCTCATGAGTTGTCATGAGAATATAAGCTTTCATTACAGAAATTTCAAAGGCTCCAGTTATACTCACTTCTCTCTATAGCCCACATTCATCTTCTCAGCAGCCTCCATAATCACCCTGCTGCCAGGCTCAAAGAAAGTTGGGAAGTTTTGTTTATTTTATTTCACTTTTTTGAGAGGCAATTGGGGTTAAGTGACTTGTCCAGGGTCATACATCTAGTGTTAAGTGTTTGAAGCTAGATTTTAACTGGCTCTTGGCTCCAATTCCCTGCACCATCTAGCTTCCTTTTAAAGTTTGAAAGTTTTTAACCCTTTCTTCTCTTGATTTTGGGATTCATAAGCTGTCCTTTTAGTGCCTTCCTTACTTGGCCCAATACTTCATATAGCCTCCAACCATATTTCTCTGTACTCCCTGACCTTGCCAGTCACTTTGCTACCACGATCTTACTTTTCTCCCTATGCAGATGTAGATCAGCTTTGCCACTGCTTCTAGGAGATGAATGTCAACATTTTATACCTATGACCCCATTTGCTATCCCTAAAACTTTTTGAACCCAACTGCCCTTTTTTTATGTGTGTTGTTTACGGCATTAGGATATAAGCTCATTGAAGACAATGCTTTTGCATTTGTATCTATAATGCCACATAATGAAGACTTAATTGTTTTACATTGCTTCATGCATAATGTGCAAACCTCTAAAAGCTATATAAATAGCAGCACAATGAACTTAACACCTATCTAATTTGGGGCAATTTTTTTTAACTTCTCTAGACCTGTTTCCAACTCCCTAAAATGAGTTGCATTACATGACTTCTATTGTTCTTCCATCTCTAAAGCTGTAAGCCATGTTCAAAACCTTGCAATATTTTGCAATTATTCTCTCAGACTGGTCTCTTAAAGTCAATGAGTTACTAAGAGCCTGTGTTTCTATTTTCATATTAATTTGTTACCCTGATTCCATTTCCTCCATTCACACTAATACCACCTTAGTATAAGCTGTCATCACCACCCACATGGAATTTACTTTCAAAGAAGTTTTCCCACCTTCACATTCAACATTTCCCCTTCCAAAAATAAAATCATCCTTTGTACAGTGACCAGCCCTATGTGATTTGTATTACCCCAACAACTGCCTTCCAAATAAAGGGCATCCTGCTTTGGCTTGCATTCAAGGCCCTACACAATGTCATGCTAACCTACCTTCCTGGTCTTATCCTCCCATTATTTTTCTTGACACACCTAAAATGATCCCACTCTAGTCTTTCCCACAGCCAAAATTTTGATCATGCTGTTCCCTATTTTTAGAATGTGCTCTCTTCCTTCTTCTTTGATTATTAAGTTCCTACTGACCATCTAAAACATGCAATAAACATTCATTAAGATGATGGTAATTTTTCAAAAAGTAAACTTTAGATAAACCAAACTCCCTATCCTCCTAGATTCTGAAAGAGTAAGACATAAACAGGTGAATATGAACTATACTATCATAAGGACATTTAAAAGGTGCTGGACAAAAAAAAGAGCTAGTAATTCTAGATCTCAGAAAAAAAACTTTAGATCTCAGAAAAAACAACAGAGCTTAATGTAGATGGACTCTGGAACTGGACAGGATCATTTAGTCTAATGCCCTTTTTAACAGATGAGGAAACAGAAGCTTAAAAAGATTAGTGGCTTTCTCCAAGTCACACAGGCCAAATGTAATAAGGAAAGCTGATAGGGATAATGTAAAGTCTTATGCTCCAATTCTGAAAATCAATTTCACAAGCAGAAGATGGGTAGCCTTGGCTAGAGGGCATTTCATCTGGAAAAGATGTTGATATTTTAGTGAACTAAGTTCAAAATATGGTATGGCAGCCAAGAAAGCTGATCTGATCTCAGTCTGCACTGGGAACTGTATCATAGGATTTTTCACTTGTTTTTTAGTTGTGTCTGATTATTTGTGACTCCTTTTGAGATTTTCTTGGTAAAGATACTGAATAGCTTGACATTTTCTTTTCTAGCTCATGTTATAGATTAAGAAACTGAGGCAAACAGGATGAAGTATCTAAAGGCAGATTTGAACTCAGGAAGACAGATGGAATCTCCCTGACTTTAGGATTGGCACTCTGTGTACTATGACGCTACCTAGTAGTCACATTAGATAAGATAGGAAGTAATAATACTCTGTACTCAGCCCCCATCAGATCACAGCTGAAATACTGGGTTCAGTCCTGGTAACTTTGGTGTGTTTGGACAGATATGAACCAATTGGGGAGCATCCAAACGACAGTAACCAAAATGATGAAAAGCTTTGAAGTTATTCTATACAAAGCTCTTTTCAAGAATCTGAGAATGTTTAAGTTAGAGAAAAAATACTTAAGAGAAAAGGAACATTTTATAATTTTATTTAATTGACTAACTTTTATGTTGTCTGATCCCAGAGGGCAGAACTTAAAAGCAAAGAGTGGCAATCTGCAAAGGGCCAGAGTAAGGCTCAATATCTTTGCCAAGAAAGCCCCAAATGGGGCCACAAAGAGTCAGCAAAACAAATAACTGAATTGCAATAATAACAACAGGTTTGATATAAAGAGAAAACAAACAAATCAAAAAACCTTCCTATCAATTAGAGCTTTCCCAAAGTGAAATCTGCTATTTTAAGAGGAGATATGTTCCCCTCCAGAAATTTTTAGTAAGAGTATAAAAGAACATTTTTTGGATACATTGTAGAGAGAAGTCTTATTTAACTGTGGTTTGGACTAGATGGAGCTCTTTCCTTTGGAGCTCTTTCCTGGCTCCAAGATTCTGAAATTCTGGGATCAAAGGAGCTAAGTTGAATGGCAGGTAGTATTTTTGTTTTCTTAAGTGCCTTTTCTGGCTATTTATGCATTGGAGAATTTTTGGAAAAGGTAAAAAAGGTTCCAGAGGAAGAAAAACTCAACCCCTGCCTTCAATCTTCCTTCCAAGGCTACATTCTGCAAAGGGAAATGTGCACAGCTTTGCAACAATGAAAAGCCATGTACCCATGAAAAATCTGAGGACAGTGTCCTTTCTCACATCTTCCTGTGAGTAGTTTTACTCAGGGTCTGTTAATGACCTATTCATCCCCAATATTCCCTTCCATATTCACATACTGTAACAATAAAAGAGACAAGAATTGTTTGATCTGGACAGAACATGACAACTTTGCACTGGCAAAAGCAGAAGTGTAGAATTTAGAGACTTTACAAATGACTGGAAATGTTACTGCCAGTTCAACCTTAATTCGAATGCCTGCAGAAAAACAAGCTTAGAATGCCGAATTATTTAATCAAAGATAAAACTGAATGTAAGAGTCAAGTCAGCTCTAATTTTTTTATCTTAGTGAAAGTTGCCTTGTAATACCTGAATGCATCTCAGTCTTACTTCAAGAGTGCTGGATCGGAAGTCAGAGGATTTGGGTTCAAATACTTTGTGACTTTAGGCAAATCACTTAATTTTATAGCTTCCATCTCTATGAAATGAAGGGGTTAGATAAGATCATCTCTAAGGAGTTTGGTTCAATTGGAAAGGAATTTACAGGCTGTCCAAATCAACCTTCTACTTAGCAAAGGAATACTTTCTACATCATTCCCAAGAGACAAAAACTTCTATTCTGCCTTTGTCTCCACAAAGGCCATACTCTCTTGTAGATAAATTCATATAAAATCATCCCCAACTAACTCACTTGATGAAGGAACCCATATTTGGATCTATAATTATAAAAGTTGCCCTCTACAACGATCTTGTGGACTTCAATCAATTAATCAACAAATATGTATTAATTGACCATTATGAAACAGACAGGCATTGAGGTTGCACAGAGAATGAGACAACCCATGCTCACAAAAGATTTAAATTTGAATGGGAGAGATGACAGATACATGTGAGAATATACAGAGAATATAAAGTCAATATATATATACAAAATATAGTTAAAACATATGCATTTGATACATGTATGATATCGAATAAATAAAAAATTAATATAGACATGTGTCAAAATAAATGTGTTATAAAGTTAATACATATATGTATTTGATACATATATCATATAGAATAAATATAATTAGTACATATACATTTATTAAAATAAGTATACGTATATCATTTAAAGTTAATGCATATATGTATCTGATACATATAAAATACAGAATAAATATAAAGTTAATAAACATACATGTATTAAAATGAATGCATTCTATACATTGTATTATTTATTAACAAATATAAAAGTAATACATATTTGATACATATAGAAGATAAATATAAAGTTAATAGCATAATATAAATGGAATATATGCATATAAGTTCTACAAATATATAGTTAATATATTTGGTACATATGTATTAACTTTATATTTATATCAATACATATATTAATATATACATAATAAATTTATCTTAGTATATATTAATAAAGCTAACATGTAATATATATGTATTAACCCTATATGTATAAGTACTTATATTGACATAAATACATTTTATCAACATATTATTAACTTTATACTTGTTCTATATTATTATTAATATAGTTCTATTATAAATATAAAGTTAACATACTTTGTACATATTTGTTAATTTTGTGTTATATTAATGGACATGTACATATAATATTTGTATTAATATAAATATAAAGTAAATTATCTGATACATATTTGAAACATACATATATATGTATTAACTTTATATTTGTTCTGTATATACACACATGCATATATGCACACACACTGAGAAATTAAATATAATCTACAATGGGGCAGAGAACACTAGCGGTTAGTGGGATCAGGTAAGGCTTCCTTCCCGAGAAGACAGTGTATGAGTTGCATCTGAAAGGAAGAGAAAATTCTATGAGGAAAAGATCAGAAGGGAGTGAATTCCTGCCAAGGAGGATGGCCAGTCCAAAGTCATAAAGAACACAGCAGAACCTGCCTGTCTATTCTGGGGGCTTCCACTGCATTCCTCAGGGTCCTGCTTCCCTATCTCTTCCCTGCAACTGGGTTGGACATGTCTCTAGGCTTCCTGAGCACAGGTATTTTACCCTATTCTCTGTGGCATCTGAACATGATTTGTGGATTCTGCACTCCCTGACCTTTCTCTTTAGGCTCTGTTTGACATTCTCCACATTGTGGGTAGCAGAAGGTTTGAGCTTCAGATAATTTTAAAACGGACATAAAACTTTTATATTTTTATTAACAGTTGAAGAAGCCACTAAAAGAAAATCAAAGCAATGAATCTGTCATAGCCCCCTATGGGAATAATGTACTTTGTTCACAAGAGTGCCAAAACAGAAGGTCAATGCTGTCTATTTAGCCTGTCGACTAACTGCTCTCCACCCCCTCCCCATGGCCCAGCTAGGGGAGGTTAAATATCGCCCGGTTCAAAATGTTTATCCACATCTATCATGTTCATTGTCTTTTATCACAGCTCATGTTTATCGCTAATTTAAACGAAATTGCTCCCCTTTAGAAGGTCCACACACATCTCTAGACAAGTATGAGAGCTAATATTGACTCAGTGATTTTGCCAAGGTAGGTGCAGAAAATTCCTCAACTCTGAAGACAGTGCAAAGACATATTCAAAAAAACTGGCAAAAGGGGGGGGGGGGGAGTCTCTCTTTTCATTGCTTCCAGACCAGTGGAGAGCACTGGCCTTGGAGTCATGAGATCTGGGATAAAGTCCAACTCTGACACACACTGGCTGTGTGGCCAGGGACAAGTCTCAGTTTCCTCATCTGGAAAATGGGGCTGAGAATATTTGCCCTGACAGGATTGCTGTGAAGAGATGTACTTTAGAAATATGAGCCATTATAATTGCCCACCTTGGCCTCCACTTTAAATTTCTCCAGCAGAGACAGAGGTGACCTGGGTCTTGAAGGCTTAGGCAACAGAACATGAACTCTAGCTTTTCTGGCTAAAAACAAACCAAAAAAACACACAAACCTTTCAGAAGGCTAGGATGATTGGGGCGGAGAGGGGGAAAGGAGGTAGGATTTCAAGGACCAGCCTGGTTTAGCTAACTTATGAAGTCCCTTTACTAAGAGAGTTGCCATCTCTGTTAGGGGAAGCAGACCCTAAGGGTCTGTTAGGGACCCTTAGAAGGATATACACAGCTGTGATAGTATTACTTCTCTACTCAAAAGCATTCAGAGGTTCCCTATTGCCCACCAGATAATGTTTGGGCTCCTTAATGCCCCTTTCACAATCTGGTTTCAGTCAACCTTTCCAGTCTTATCTCATGTTTTCTCCACGGGAGGCAATTGGGATAACCAACTGGGGAAACCTATCCCGAATGGCTGGTGGATGGAAAGACCTGAGGGGGGGGGAAGGGAGAAGGGGGTAGTGCTCATTCCTAACTTACCTACACCCTTGTCCCAGCCTGACTGCCCAAACTCACTTGGAAGGGCTGGGAACCAGATCAGACTGCTTCAGTTTCTTCCTCATATGTCCTCCTTGGAATGGTTCTAAGGTGGGAAAATCCCATACAACCAGTGGTGTCCCTTTACAACCTCATTCTTGCTTTTCATGTTGTTTGGATGAGATAGGAGTCACCTACTCAATTCCTTCTGGTGAAAGGGAATGCCACGCATTTTACTATATTGGTCTGCCATAGCCACCTAAGGAGCTCCAAGACTTAACAATAGCTTTTCCTTTATATCAAAGCCTTCTAGATAAAATTTAAAGGCCTTGGGCTTTGCCATCTGCCCCACCATTGCCCCTTACAACTAACTTCTAGCCTTTTCAAACCCCCTGTGGCTTAATTATCTTATTGCTGACTCCCCCAGTTGGTAAAAGAACACCTTGAGAGCTGGGACTCTCTCTCAGTGTTTCTCTTTATATTCCCCAGGGCTTAGCATGGTACTTGTTAGGGCACATAGTGCACATTGAACAATTGCTCTGCTCCTTCATTCATTCATCCAACCACCTATACATACATACATACATACATATTATATATATATTCATGTATATCATCCCCTACAGCCATTCTTCTTTCCTCTCTTTTTACTGAAATCCTGCCTATTATTTAAGGCCCACATAATATGCCATCTTTTTTTGTGAAACATCCTCTGATAAGAGCAATAAATAAAAATTCTTCCTTCCTTGTGCTTCAAATATCACTGGGTTTCTTTCATTATTGTTCAGCCATTTTTTTCTTTAGTTATGTCCGACTTTTTGTGATTCCATTTGGTGCTTCCATGGCAGAGATCCCAAAGTGGCTTGCCATTTCCTTCTCCAGCTCATTTGGCAGATGAGGAAATTGAGGCAAATGGAGTGAAATGACTTATTCAGGGTAAGATATCCAGTAAGTATCTGAAGTCATATTTGAACTCAGGAAGATGAGTTTCCTGAATCCAAGCCCATATTCTATCCATTGTACCACCTTGCTGCCCCGCTTGGTTTCTACCTTTCTTGTTTATCTGGCACCATATATAAGAGTTAACTATCAAAACTCCCTACTGTGAGACTAAATACTCCTAAGGGCAGCACATATGTTTAACTAATATTTGTAAGCTTGCTGAGGCCCCTTTATTCCCAATTCTTTATCAGGGGGGAATAAAGAGAGGAGGAAGAGTTCTGTATTTTAATTTAAATAAGTAGTTTCTCATTTTTGCAATACGTAATTATGCTGTTGTTGTTAGTAGTTTTGGAGATCTTTGTGGTAAGCATCAGGACAAAAATGTGACCCCCAGATCCTCTGCCTTCAACACTCTTTGCAAATATTAAAGTACATATATCTTACTTATATTAAAATGTAAAAGCATTAACAAGTATTTGCTGATTGATGTTATTGATATTTCTCTTACTATACCATTATGTTATTATATCATAATTACTTTCTGTACTAAGTATTTGTTAGTATTCAGGGATTTTAGAGAGAGCTAGAATGACAGAATTGTGGAGATAAATAAGGACATATAACCATACACAGACAGGCCAGAGCAGAAAATTAGTGTTGGAATAAGTCACAAAAGGGAGAACCAGGCGTTTCAATATATTAAAAAAAATCTCATGTAAAATCTACAATTCTCCTACCTGGCATTACGTGTGCAAATCAAATTCTACTAAAGCATCAGAAAGAACAGCTATTATGCTAGGAGAATCTTGTTAAAGTCTTTTACTGTCTCCCATGATCACTAAATGACACTTTGAGAAAATGACTTAAGAAATCCATTTTAATGGTAAAGATGATCACAAAGATATATTTTATAACAGGTTGTCATTCTTTTTATTAACTATGAGATTTGAAATATTAGCTATGCTCCGATCTCTTGCCTCTTGGAATTAACGTAGGCCATCTGCCCTTTGATGGACAGACCTTCCTCCTTTTCACACAACAAATTCTCTTCCTTACTTCTTCCCAATTTACCACAATCTGCTTCTTATTTTGCCCTCACAAAACAATCTATTTGCTTCTCATCTGTCAGTTTCCAGGCTTCAATATCATGTCTAATTCATCTATAATCAAGCCTCACTTAATAAGGATTCAAGGGCTTTTACCCTACATCTGGTTTGCCTCCTTTGAACATCAAGGTACTTCTCTAGAACTGAATATAATATTCCTGGATAAGAACTGAGAGAGTGTCATGGCACTATCACTCCCATATTCCTGACTATGATGCCCTATATCCTGTCAGTGGTCTTATCCTTTCAGTTCTTAGGGGAGAGAAAGAGAGAAAAATATTTTTCTAATATCTCTCATACAAGCCTGCTTCTCTCCTCAGACACTGACAGCATTCTCATTCTGATGCAGGAACTCATCACCTCATGGCTGGACTGTAGTAATGGCAGGCTGGTAGGTCCTGCTGCCTCAAGGGTCTCCCCAGGCCAGGCCAGCTTCTATGCACCTACCAAACCAATCTTCCTTACAAGATATTTCTATCACCCTCTATTCAACGAATTGCAAGGGCTCCTTTTTCCAGGATTAAACATAAAATTCTGTTTGGTGTTCAACACCTTCCAGAATATGTGTCCTTCCTACCTTTCTGGTCTTCCTCAACTCGATTCCCTAACTCATTCTCTTGAACTAGATGCTCCATCATTGACAAGTCTGGAAGAATCTCTCTATCTCCACATCTTGACTTCCCAGGCTTCCTCCAAGTCTCAGCTAAAGTCTCACCATCTCTAAGAAGCCTTCTTGATCCCCTCTCAGTGCCGTGATCTTCTTTCTGTTGATTGTTTCTAATTAAATTTACATACAGCATCCCTGTAAATAGGTGTTTGCATGTTACTGTGAGCTTCTTCAAAGTGGGGTTTTCTTTTGCCTTTCTTTTTATCTCCAGTGCTTAGTACAGTGCCTGACCTACAGTAAACACTTATTAAATGCTAGTTGGCTGACTGATAATCTTTTGTAGTCTGAATTTCCCCATTTATCAAATGAGGACATTGCATTGATAGTACCTTCTTATGGGGTTGTGAAAATTAAATGAGATAACACATGTAAAGTGCTTTGAAAACCCTAACCAGCATATAAATGTTAGCTATTATTCTTATTAATCATATTACATGTTATTGATACCTATTTTTTCCACCAGTATTTGTCTTGTTCATCTCTTCTTTCATGACTCAACTCAGGGGTCTCCCTCCTCCTGATCCCTTGATCTCCATTCCCCCCCAAAAAAAGGCCTAATCCACTCCTCAATGCCTTTTCCAGGACTTTGAAGGCATCCTCTTTCTCCCCAATCCACACTACCTTGCATTGTCCTTATTGAGAATGCTTCTTGCATCCCCTTTATACTCTGTAAGCCCCTCAGTGACAAGGATTCTGCTGTTCTTTACCCTTGTAAAGATCCCCAGCTCCAAGCAGGGCTTTGCAAAGAGAAAGCACTGAAAAAAATATGCTGAATTGAACTGAATTAAATTATCCCCTTAGGTAGAGTGTGGCTGGGGAGATGATATTCGATTATCATTAATAATACATTAGGCTCACCCTAATTTTCTTTTAGAAGTTGGAACAAGGAGTGGAAGAACATGAGGCAGATTACACTTCAACAATAAGAGTGGGATTCAGGATAGTATGAGCTGATCGACAGGAGAATGGGTCACTTAAAAAGTGACTCAATCACAGAAAAGTATTCAAGGGTGCCTTTGTTATCATTGTGGAAAGGAAGACATTAAACATGGAATTCCAAAGAAATTCTTGCTCTCCTAAAAGCTCCCTGAATATCAGAAAAACTCTATAAAGATGGGAGGGGGATTGGATGAAGAGAGATACATAATTCAGGCTATCACCCACAAAAATCCTTTTGTTATCTTAACAAGAATAAATTCATATTGAATCTGAACGCCAGAGTCATAAAGAGGAAATTCTTTCTGCAATTTGTGTGATCTACCCATTATCACTTTTCCCTTGAATAAAATCAAGCTGTTGAACTAAATGATCACTCAGATTCTTTCTGACTGGAGTTTCCATGTCTGTTCACTTTTCCCCAAACATAGGCCATATTTTTCAGATTTCCTGCACTTGCTTACACAGATATTTAAACCTAGAATACTCTTCTCTTAGCTTTATCTACAATCTTTCAAGACCAGCTCTAATAATACTACTTGTCCATGAAATCTTCTTGGATTAATTGCCCTACCTGAATTCATAATACATAAATATATACATACACACATGCATATATACACATGTGTGTGGATGTATATATTTTTATTTATGTACATATATCCATACCCAAGAAGATGGGACCTCAGAGATCTTTTTCTCTGGTATTTAAATATTTAAGAGCTTTGGGTGATGCTTAATAAGTATGAGATGAGATCTTGGCCAAGTTTACCACTCTAAAGATGCTATTAAGAGTCTTGTTCTGACACAGATTGAATCAGATGATCTCTAAGGCCATTCTGAATCCTAAGAGCTGATGAAAGATGATCAGTGACCTCACCTTGAGCCAGCCCATCTCAATAAGCTATCCAATGTACTAGGCAGCTAGATGTGAGTGCAATAGAGGGAGGATTGGACTTAAAGACTTGGGAAGATAAGAGTTTAAATCCTGCCTTAGTTATTCACTATCTATGTGATCCAGGGCATTCATTAACGTTCCTCAACCTCAGTTTCTTCATCCATAAAAAAGACTAATTAGTGTGGAAGAGAGAAAGATCATGTATGCAAAGTTCTTTGCAAAATTTAAACTGCCACATGATGTTATTTATTACTGTTAGTTCCTGTATTATACCATTAAATTGTCCAAGTTTGGCATCTAGCATTATTAATTTGTAAGTGAGATTTTTAAGAGATTTCCTGTAATTCTTATAGAAGGGATTCCTGCTTAGGTACTAGAGATTGGTCAGGATGACCTCAATTCCAACTAACTCTTAAGATTTTATAATTAAGTAGATGAAACCTTATAAGTTAAAAGATCAAAATCAGTTTCTTTCAAAAAACAAAATGCTTCAATAGAAAAAGTAATAGATTCAGGTTCAAATCTCACTCTGTCCCTCATATTGTCATTATGACTAAACTTCAATTTCCCTACTGCTTCTCTGATAGGTTTATTATGGGAAACAGTACTGCAAAACATTATGGCTCTTTATGAAATATGAATTAATCATTACATTAACCCTCTATGTCAGGCCTTTCAGCCAACATATTTCAAAAATATATAGTTATACTGCTTAATATTTTTGGGCAGCTAAGTAGTGCCATAGGGCACTGAGTACTGGCCCTAAATCAGGAAGATTTGAGTTTATATGCAGCCTCAGATACTTCCTAGCTCTGTTATGCTAGGTAAATTATCTAACTTCTCTTTGCTTTAGTTTCCTTACCTGTAAAATAGGAATTAACAATAGCATCTATTTTCCAGGATTGTTGTTGTGAGGCTCAAATAAGAGAAGAGTTATAAAGTACTTTCTAAAACTCAAAGACCATTGTTGTGCTGGAGCTGGATCACAATAGCTCACAAAAGTCAGTGGTTAAACTTACAGTGTGAATATTTATACCTAGGAAAGCCTCAAGTGCTACAAATCAAAAATTGATTTATTATTTTGTTGACTCTCTAAACTTAAAGTAATGGAAAAAATGTTAATAATGTAGATGAAATTTAAAAATATACTGGAACTATACTTGTTCCCCAGAGAGCCAGTTGTTGAACATTTACCAGTGCAACCCTGCTTAAATTGCTATATAAATAGTAATAATAATAATAATAATTATTACTTTCATAATGGTCTGGGTACCAGTTTACACTGATGAATTTAGTCATAGTCAAAAAAAGCCCCTCAAGGACATATTTCTATATTTCTCTCGTACTAAAACGTGGCATTTAAGAATACTCCCAAATGTCAAACGCCTCAATAAAGATGGAATTGGTCTCACCTCTAACCACCAAACCAGGGGTTTGAGCAATAATTAAAGTGACTTCCTCTGTGACTCTTAATATTTGAATCAGTAGATCAACACCCAGCTCAGCCTGGCCAGTTTCTAATGATAGTATTCAGACATTTCCCATCCTCTGACAGACCTTTATAAAAGGGGGACCCTGGAGAAAAATTGCTCTTTCAGCAGAAGAAAGCATAGGGCACAGACCGGGTAAAGAGAGCACTGGAAAGGCTAGGACGGATACAAGTAAGGAATTTATCAGAGGTGTTAAATGTCTCCAGTTCCTCAGAGCTTGGTGTCTGTTTTAACAACTCTCTGCCAAGCTACTGCCTTGGCTAACTGCACCAGTCAAATCTAATCCTTTCAGATTCATAGAGGCCCATGTGGATAGGTAGTGCGACGGAGAGAGTACTGGGTCTAAAGTCAAGAAGATGGGTCTTCCTGAGTTTTAATTTATATTTGGTTGCAGCTATGTGACTGAGCAAGTCATTTGAACTCAATTTGCCTCAGTTTCCTTATCTGTAAATGAGCTAGAGAAGAAATTGGCATATCACTGCAGTATTTCTGCTTAAAAAAACCTCAAATGAGGTCACAAAAGTAGGACATGACTAAAAACAACTGAACCACAAATGTAGGGGGGTGAGGGGGGGAACCACTGTATTATAATCTAATGTAGAGATATGGCCCTGTCTTCTGTTCAAAAGTCCTCAGATGTTCCCTATTAACTATAGATTACAATAATACCCGGCATTCTGGGATCTCCAGAATCTGGTTTCAACCTTCCTTTCCCAACTTTAATTCATGTTATTCCCTTTTATTATACAAAGTTCTATCCATCGCCATTGCACACTTGCACATCTCAGTTTTCACATCTGGCCATTCTCCATACTTAGAATACCAAAGGCAGCTAGAGCATTTTAAGGAAACCTGGTGAGTCCATTTGTAAAATGATGAATCTTTCTGCAATATAATGATTCATTTCTGAGCTTATTCATTTCATGAGCTGAAAATGTTTCAATATCGAATCTTCCAAAAATCAAAGTATAATCTCCTGTTCATGAAGATGTTTATTACATCACCCTCTACATTCCCTTCCTCTAGTACCTCACTCATAGAAGATGTTCAATAAATAACTGTTGGATGAATAAAAGGTAGACAAATTTCTTTAGCTTGTCCTCTTAAGTCACAGTTTCTAGTCTACTGAATCACCTTTATGGCCCTCTTCAGAATCTCCTGATGTTGCTTTAATAGCAAATACTCTAAGCCTTGGGTTTGGGTATCAATTTCTTGTGAGAATTCTGGCGTGGGTCCTATCTTTGCTCCCAGAGTTATATCCTATTACTCACTTTGCTGTGCAACAACATTTCAGTCAAACTGGCCTTCTCTCTGTTCCTCAAATTTAACATTTTATATCACATCTCCATGACTTTTTGTAAGCTGTCCCCCAAACCTGGAACACATTCCCTCATCAATTTCCTATTCTTAGAATCCCTTATTTGCCTTCAAGGCTCAGCAAACATGTGACTTCCCATACAAACTCTTTCCTGATCCCTTCTTTTATGAGCATGCTCTCTCTCTCTCCTGATATAATACTGTATTTACTAATCATATAATCCAAGAAGAAAGTGGGCTTCTAGAAGGCTGGAGCCATTTCTTTTGCCTTGTACCCCAGAGCTCAGAAATGTTTCATGTACACAGCATGTCTTTAAAATTCTTGTTTAATTGAATTGATATCCATTTTTACTCATACCCTCCCAAAACTAAGATGATTTTGCATGGTGGGTCTCAAAGTCAAGAAGACATGGGATATTACCTACATATGACAATTTATTTCAATTCTCAGTACTGGAGGCAGACTTCACACAAATTGCAGGTAGGTGCTGACCTGCCTTAGTAATAGAGTTCATTTTCCCAAGAGTTCCCAGACCAAAAATAAAAATATCATAGATTTATTTCTAATACCTATACTTATACTCCCACCAACCCCACCAAAATTCCTTAATTTTTGCCATAGTTTCTAGACTACATACCTTATACTGATCATGAATTCAAATCTCTTTTTCATAAAGCTAGAAAATGCTAGAAAAGGATGACCAAATAGTCCAAAGACTTCATCTTAAAGAAACTTAGGCAAAAGTAGGGCAAGTGCCCTGTTTAGATCACATAGCTTAATAACAGGTTAGTATTAAAGTTCTGGTTCTGATCTAATGCCAGATCAAATGGAATATGCTTTTCTAGCAATCAAACTTGTGCCTTTATTTAAAAAAAATATTTTAGTCTACCTTCTTTCTTATTTAGCTAAGGAATCTGTTTCCTATAGGAGACATGTTTTCTCAGACCTTAAAATCCCAAAATATTTGTTGTGTTATATTTTTCTCATTTAAAAAAAGTTAAGATAGGCTTTTATCAAGTTACATCACTTCTATGGGCCTGTTTTTTTGTGTGAAATGAGAGGTTTAAATAAAATTATTTTTCTAAATTATAAGGTCATTTCCAACATACACATTCTCTGCTCTCTGGTCCCTGAAAAACTAACATTATGCATCCCAACAGATTCCAACATTCTTCTTTGTAATGTACTTTTGGAAAAAGATTTTAATACTATGATTCTATGACTTTAAGTCTTCAATATTCTTACTTCTGACAAGGTTGGTTTTTATTTGAGGTTATTGGGTTTTTTTAGCACCCACAGTAACAAAAACCTTTACTGAATACAATCATAATAGGCAGTTTTCAAAACCATTTGCATTGAAAAAAAAAATCATTGAATAGTGATCCAGAAATTCAAGAAGGTAATTGCATTTGTTTGGGTATAAAGTCATCAATCAAGTGAGTTGGAAAGTGTGATCACAACTCTGCAAAAATCATAGACCCAAAGGCCAAGAACCTGGAAGAAGTCAAACGTAGGTAAGCAAACCTAAAAATAGGAATAAAAATATGAACCACAGCACAGCCTCTACTCTGCTTCAGGCCAGCTTTTGATGTACTGTGGGATGTGTGTGCATATAGTGAAAATTACACTAGATTTGACTCAGGCCAACAATGTAGTATAAACTCGGCTGCTTATTTCACTTACTCCACCTGGGTAACCTTAGACAATTCAACAAATATCTCTGAGCCTGATTTTCTCTTTTGGTAAAAAAAAAATAAAGATAAAAAGGGGAGGGAGAGAAAACTTGTGTTCTTTATTATGACCTCCAGAATATTCTATGTCATAGACCAAGAAGTAGAAGAAGAAACCAGCTTTGGACATTCTAAAGCATTACAGAAATATAAGAGATGATTGTTCCCTGAGTTGTTGCTATAGCAATATTAAGCATGGTAAAATTGGGGGGAAAGTAGGGAAAATTTGTACAAATTGGAACATTTTTTCCAACTGATGCAGAAAGGTATGCTGTAATTTAGGATATGGAGTTTGAAATGACCTCAGGAGACTTGGGTTCCAATTTCAACTCTAAAACTTATGAAATCAAAACTAGTTACTTATCCTAATTTTCTTTAAAAACAAAACAAAACAAAAAAAAAAACAGAGATAATAATGCAGAGATAACAACAGGCGCTCACAAGGTTGTTGTGAAAAACACATTGTATACTCTTTAAATTGGAACAGAAATGTGATTTGTTTTGTCCAACATTCTCATTTTACAAATGAGAGAACTGAGCCCCATGCCCAAGTTCACAGATTACAAGAGACAGAGTGTGGATGGATAAATATCATTGTTTTATCATAAAACCACATCATTTTTAGAGTTGGAAGGGATCTTATAGCTATAATGAATATATTTTCTGAACCTAAAATTTGGCAATGTACATTCTTCTTTCAAAGGCCTATGAAAAGTATCCTTTTCCATCTTCAAGAGAGAAGGTTTGGTGTTGTGACAAGCTCCATTCACAGGTTTATTTCTCAGGGCTTTAGTCTCTGCCAATGTAAAATTAGGGGATTAAGCTAAAATCATCCCTAGAAATATGTTTTACATTATTGTACATGTATAACCTATATAAAATTGCTTCCCTTCTCAATGAGAAGGGAGGGGAAGGAAGAAAGAAGGAAAAGAATTTGGAACTCAAAATTTGAAAAAAAAATGATAAAAAAGATGATGTATATTTTGAAAAAATAAAATACTCAAAATAAAATAATCTCTAAATTCCACTGCTTTCACATTCTATGAAATCAAAACAAAAGCCAAAAATTATAGACATTATAAGGTTGCTATAGTTATTGTCCATCTAGTCTGACCCCACCATTTTACAGATAATTAAGCTGACATTTAGAGACAAAGTGATTTGCCTAAGGTCACAAAGGAGAAGAAGGATTCACACCCAACCCTTCTGAAGCTGTGTCCAAACTTATTTTAGTTTGTTCCTCCCTTCCTCCCACCTCCCATTATCTTCCTCAGCCAGTCCAAGCCAATATCAGGACACTCACACTTTGATGAATGTTTACAAAGGTTTGGGCAGAACCTGTCCCTTATTTTCCTCAAGAGATCTATAAGTTTTAAGGAAGGAGAAAATAATCTGTGGCTATTTACACACCAAGTTTGAGCTTTATAAGAAAAGTAATTGGGATTCATCCAACCACAAAATGGCCCAGACATTTGTACAATGGAAAAACACTTCCTTTCCCAAGCCTGCATTTGCCCCTCTCAGAAAAAGCCAAATCACCAATGGAAGACATTTTTCTAGGCCCTGAAGAACAGCTGCCATCCTGAAATAAGACTGGGGTAGCTTTCCCTAAAGATGTAACCTTTTGAAATATACATATACATATATATATATATATCCTAGATTTTTAATGGAGAGAATTGGGGGGAGGGGAAAAACTATTTGGGAAATTATTTAAGTATGAAAAAGAGTAAGTAATTTAAAGTAGTTTGAAGGACTTTGGATTTGAAATCAAATCAAAGGAAGGCAATGTGGGGTTGCCAGAACAAAAGCAATGAAATAGGCTATTATGGTAAAGGAATGGCAAAAAAAAGCGCATCTGACTACAATGAAATAGGCTATTATGGTAAAGGAATGGCAAAAAAAGCGCATCTGACTAGACAGTCGAGTGTGAGGAGAATAATATATAAAGAGGTTGGAAAACCAAATGAATGAGTTTATATTTGATCCTAGAGATAATAAAGAACTTTTGGAATTTATGGAGCACGATAGGTGTGAGATGGTTGGACTTGCCCTTTAGGAAAATTATTATGGCAAGTATATGGAGGAAGGATGAGAGAAGGAAGAGGGATGATGAAGGCAGAGCTGTGTGAACACAGAGAAGGAAAGGCATGGGAGAGAGATGGATCCTAGAAATGACAAGATGTGGCAAATGGTTATCTGGGTGGAGTGAATGGTAATCTTTGTATGTATGTTGATAAACTCTAAAGGGAAAAACTTTGTATGTATGTCAATAAACTCTAGTGGAGTCATACTAGAAAGCCCACTAGGCTAAGTGTCCCATGACACCTAGTTTCTAATTCGACCTTCATAATTAAGTTATTATTGGATTTTGGCCAGTCTTATAATCTCTCCGGGTCTCCATTTCCTCATGCATAAAATGAGAATGTCAACTTAGACACTGGAAAGAGCATTAGGCTTCTATCAGTTAGGAAGACCTGAGTTCAAATATGACCTCAGATACTATCTGTGTGACACTGTTTATCTTCGTTTTCTCAACTGTAAAATGTGGATAACAGTATCTATCTACCTCCCAGGGTTGTTGTGATGATGAAATGAGATTACAATTGTAAAGTACTTAGCACAATGCCTGCCACATCTATATAGTAACAATTTCATAAAGCCTCTTTCCTTCCTTCCTCCTCCTTTTCCTTCTCTTCTTTCTCTTCTGAATTTCCTTCTAGTTTGAAATTTATAATCCTATGACCTATGGCTTCTCCTCCTCCTCCTCCTCCTCCTTCTATTCTATGGCTAGCCTGTAAATATAGTAAACTTATGTCTAAAATATTACACATAAAGCGTATAAAGATTTCAGGGATCCTTATTCCAACCCTCACTTGCTCTGCCTTTGATTTTGGTTGATAAAATCTTCTTTCTCAAGATTTTAAGAAATAAGTAATTTTATGCTGTCGATATCTTTTTAAAACTATAGGTTCACTACCAACCAGAAGTATGCTTCCTCTCATGATTATTCATCGATATTAATCAGCTAGCCTTAGTTTTTAGCAAGATACATTTACTACAATGGTAAAATTGGTAGAGTTAGCACTATGTACCAGTTGGTACAAAATTTCCCATAAAAAATCTGCTATGAACTCTCCCAGCAGGGAAAGTGGGCTGAAACTCATAGCATATGAGGCAAAGAAGTAACTCAGTGCCCTCGGGAATGTTCTCCTTAACATGGTATAGTTTTCAGTTTTTTGCTGTGGTCCTTGTAGAATCTTGAATCTGATTTTCCCCTCATGGTATTCAGTCTATTCTCAGCTTTGTATGTAGATAGCACCATCAGTTCCAGAAATGCTGCTAGGATGCCTCAGAAAAGTCCAGATTTTTCATATCCTTTGAAATTCACCAGGCTCCTCTAGCCAAGATGGGAGGAAAGTAAAACTGAGGTGGGGGCTTTGTTCCTTCCTCTAAAATCTATTTCTATTCGGCTGTAGGTCTGCAATGCTATCTCTTCTCTGACAGACATAGACCTCACTGATTCTAAATAGCTTGATGATTTTATTTAGACGCAAAGTCAATTCAAATAGACTTCCTGCTACATCTAGGAAGGGTCCACACTGTGGGCAGCTAGGTGGCAACGACAGGGCACCAGTCCTGGAGTCAGGAGGACTTGAATTCAAATCCAGCTTCAGATATGTCCTTGGTGTGAGACTCTGAGCAAGTCACTTACCTGATTACCTCAAAAAATAAAGTGTCCAGGCCTTGTCCATAACTAGTATACAACTGAGATGTACATTGTGAGTGCAGTGAGGTGATTTTGACCCAATCCTTATATAAAACTACAGAACTATTAAGCACTATAATAAACTAGATGACCATTGTCTTTATCAATTCCACTGATTTAAAACCTTGTAAGAATCCTTGTTTCAGAGTTCTGGTCCATAACATCTCCCGCTTTCTTTTGTTTTAGAACATAAGGTGGTCACACCCTTCCTGACTTCTCAAGGAGGTGAGAACCCCCCCCCCCCAAAAAAAAAAAAAAAGGTAATAACACTTTCCCTGACTTCTCAAAAAAGGGATGAAAAATCACAGAATTTAAGGTCACCTTTATAGTAAGTGATGGAGTCAGGAACTCAGTCTAGGCCCTCTGAAGTTCAGAACTTTGAACTTCAGAATCTGAAATCAGAAAGTACACTTGTAACTGAGAGAGCTTTGCAAAAAGAAATATTTTGTCCTGAATTTTTATCCGGAAAATAACACTACTACATCTTTAAAAGCCTATACTATGAAAGTTATATGATTGTATAATGGTAAAATGATACCCATCCACTAGAAAAATCATAGATTGGTTATCTTAAAATGAATGCAGTGAGCTTTGAAATCAGCATCTTGAAACAGAAAGCTCCAACCTGGATAAGATCCATGAACATTTTGAGAGTTCAAATCAACAATTACCTCTTTAATATGCAAAATACTTTGATTCTAAGGTTCTTAAAGTGATATTTATGCAATTACACACTGCTACACATCCAATCGGGCAGTTGGATCATCTACCCTTTCTTGTAAATATAGCATTTAGAATATAATTGCTTCATACTGGGTACATTGCAGAACTAAACCAATGTTTGCTTTGAATTCTCCTGGCAGTCATGCAATCAGTAAACATGAGAATGCTGACTATGCAATATCCTGTTCTCAGGGCTACAGGATAGGTAGAGATGGATAAGATTCAGATAGTATCCTCAAGAAGCTTACAATCAAAGTTGAGTGAGGAGAAGTTGAGAGAGTGGATAATTATATTATATTTTATATATATTTATATATTACTGTATATATATGCATATATATATATACAGTAAAATGGGAAAAGGTGAAAGAAAATAGCACAAAAACATTTATGAAGGCTATCATTTTCTCTCTCATTCTTCTATCAATCAACCAATCCTAGGTCTACTTTTTTACCTGTGGTAGACTTCCTTTACTATGTAGGTAGTAGTAGTAGTAGTAATGATGGTAGTGGTAGTAATAATAGTAATGGTGGTGGTGGTAGTAGTAGTAATGGCTGTCATTGATACAGTCCTTTAAGGAATCCAAAGTGCTTTACAAATATTATCTCATTTCACCCTCACAACAACTCTAGAAAATAAGTGCTATTATAATTTCCATTTTAGAGATAAGAAAATTAAGGTAGGTAGCTATTAAGTGATTCCTCCAGGATCACACAGCTACTGTCTATCTAGTGTACTACCTATCTGTCACATCCCATGAGGGAGAACATTATTTTCATGGGTTGTCATGACCAAATATATATATATATATATATATATATATATATATATATATATATATATATGTAGGGAGCACATAATTTTCATGGGTTGTCATGACCAAATATATATATATATATATATATATATATATATATATATATATATATATATATATATGTGTGTGTGTATATATATATATATATATATATATATATATATTATATATATATATATATATATATAATGAAGTAGGAATCACAGAATCAGAGAATAAAGTAAGAGACTCTAGTGGATGTTTAATCCAACCTGCACCCAAAAGGAAACCTACCATGAGCATCTGCAACAAATAGGCAATTAGCCCCCATGGATGGGAAACCCATCACATCACAAGGTCGCAGAACTAAACTTAACTAAACCAATGTTTCCATTTCTGATCAACTCTAATTGCTGGTGAATTTTCCCTGACACCTAATCCAAAATTTCCTCTTTGCAGCTTCCATTTGTTGCTCCAGGTTCTGGCAAAAAAAAAGTCAAATCCCTCTTTCAAAAGATGGCTCTTCAAGTACACGAACACATTTATCAAGTCCCTGCTGAGCCTTTTCTTCTCGAGGCTAAGATTGCCTAGTTCTTTCCATTAATCCTCATACCACATGGATTCAAGCCTTTCCTCCACCCTGGTTACCTTCTTCGCCTGCTCTTCAACCCTTCTAAATTCTCATTTCTCAGAACCTACCCCAATCCTCCAGATGAGATCTGATTGACTGAGACAGAGAGCAATGGGACGTCTTAGGTATCCTAGGGAAGCTATCTCTCTCTCAGTACATCCCATTCACTTTGAGGCTGCCACATTCTACTCTGCCTCGTCCTGAGTGTCCAGCCCAATCCCCATGCTCAAACCCACTAAGATATATTTATTTCAAACAAAGTATCTGGGAACACAAAGAGAACTAGGAACAGGATTTACCCTGAAAAAGCTTACAATCTCACAGGGAGCAGAGTGGAATGAAATGAGAACAAATAAGATTGTCACTCTTGAAGCAAGAAATTTCCTTTGTGATAAAAAGTGAGACAGTAAGGCCCCTCCCAGCTTTAAATCCCAGGATTCTAGGGGTACACAGGACTCTCATTTTTTAAACCTTCAAAACAGAAACCCTCTGAGGGCAGAGCTATGTTTTTTGCATGACCTATTCTCAGCATCTTGGCACACTATGGGGCTCAGTAAATGTTATTTGTCAATGTTGGTGAGCAGAGGAAACATAAAATGAGAAAGCAGCCAAATCTACAGTTTGAGGAAAAGTAATATTCAGTTGACATTTAGTCCACAAATAGTTGTCACTGGGATCTGTTAACACACAGTAGAATCCCTGGGTTTTAGCTGGCACAAAGGGAAGAGTTATCATTTCAAAAAGGTGCAAATGTCACAATTTTTTCCATCTGAAAATCAAGAATAAAGGATATGGGCATTCCACCACCCTCCTTGCCCCTGGGGTACTTTTGTAGCTTTCCAAGCACTAGGTGTGTGCTGACCATTTAAAAAATGGCCTCCTGTGTCCTCTCCACAGAGTTCTAACACAAAGAATGGACTGGAGCCCGACAGAGCTGACCAAGCCTCCTGAGATCATGTCTGGTTGCAAATGTCCAAATAACAATATCTGTCACTGAGAAGGTATTAAAGCACTTCTGCATACATGACATCATCTGAGTCCCAAAACAACCCTATGAATTAGATACCATAGTATTATTAGTCTTATTTTACAAATGAGGAATTAAGACTTACATCACACCTACGGCTCTAAACATAGTTAGCAATCTCAAAGGTCAGATCCAGATCAAATTTTTCCTGATTCCCAATCATTCCCAATCATTCTATCTACTAGTTCACACTGACTTGAAGGCAGGAATGGTTTCATGGCTTAATCTCTTTTGGAGGTATAACGTTAACTGGCACACAGGAGATAGTTAATAAATAATCAACTCAAATATAATAGCTTTGCAACCAAGTCCTGTTGATAGGATATGAGGATAATAGGATTTAAATGAGGAACGACATAGGATTTGGACCTTAGCACAGCAGCTAGGTGGCTCAGTGGATAGAACACCAGGCCTGGAGTAAGGAACACCCAAGTTCAAATCCAGCCTCAGAAACTTACTAGTTATGTGACACTAGGCAAGTCACTTAACATTGCCTGCCTCAGTTTCCTCATCTGTAAAATGATCTGGAGAAAGAAATGGTAAATCACCCCAGTATCTTTGCCAAGAAAAGCCCAAATGGGGTCATAAAGAATTTGGGTATGATTGAAGCAATTTAACAACAGTGCAATCACTATGAACTATTCAGACTAAATAGGCATACAGTTGGTACTGATTAAATGACTACTGATTGATCAGAAGGGGCTTTAATGATTATCTAGTACATAGTTTTTAAATTTAGCATTCATAGACACACAGGATTCCTAGGTCCATGGACAGATTACAGGAGACTTGTGAACATGAATGGGAAAACAATCAAGACCTCTTCATTTTCACTAATCTCTAGCTGAAATTTGGCATTCCCTCCAATTATTTATAAACAAGTCTATAGGCTTCACCAAACAGAAAAAAAGGGTATATGACATAAAAAATGATTTAGAATTCCTGATCTAATCCAACCTCTTCATTCAGATGAAGAATCTGAGATCCACAGGCGTGAAATGATTTGTAAGTAACAGAGTCACATATTTGAACCTAAGCCCTCTTGCTATGAATCTGGGATGCTTCTCACCACAACATATATCCAATGGAAAATACCATCTGCATTCAGAGAAAACTATGCAGACTGAATGTGGATTGAAGCACAGTATTTCACCTTTTTTGTTGTTTTTTTTCCTCATGCTTTTTCCCCCCTTATGGTCTGATTTTTCTTGCACAACAAGACAAATATGGAAATATGTTTAAAAGGATTGCACATATTTAACCTATATCAGATTGCTTGCTGTCTTGAGAAGGGGGAGATAAGGAAGGGAGGGAGAAAAATTTAGAACACAAAGTCTTACAAAGTGAATATTGAAAACTATCTTTATATGTATTTGTAAAAATAAAATACTATTGAGAAGGAAAAAAATCCAACTCAAGTATTTATCATTGTTAGCAGATCCTTCTATTGAATATTTAAAGATTATATTTCTATAATACTTTAAGGCAGAAAGATCAAACTCCCAGCCAGCAAAATATTTGAAATGAGGAACCAACCAGAGGAAAATGTAAATTGGGAAATGTTTAACAAAATACATAAAAATACAATACAACATTTCAGTTTTGTTCCTTTGTTTCAGCTATATCCAACTCTCTGTGACCCTATTTGGGATGTTCTTAGCAGATATTGGAGTGATTTATTATTTTCTTCTCCAGCTCATTTTACAGATCAGGAAACTGAGGCAAGTTATTCAGGGTCACAAAATCAGAAAGTATTTGAGGTCATATCTGAATCCAAGTCTTCTTGACTTCAGGTCCAGTGGTTTATCCACTGCTACCCCTAAAATACAGCATCGATAATGTTAATTTGTGGTTTTCTAAGGACCTCTAAATATCTGTTTCTATTTGAGTTCGAATCTAGTATTGTAAAGGTATTAGATGCTTTTGGTTTGCTTCAAAGAGGGACCATCTCTCTACCTAGTGCTCCCAATTCCTTGCCTGTAGAATGAAGGTAATGGAATAGATTAGATCCCTTCCTACAACATAACCTCCTATATGGAGGTGGTGTATGTATTAGGATCCCCACTTCACAGATACAGAATGTCAAGGCTCAGAAAAGTCAAGGTGCTTGCCCAAATGCATACAACTAGATCTGACCCCACTCCTTCTCATTCCAAGGGCATGTTCTTTACTGTAACTACACCCCAGCTGCCTCTTGAGTATAAAGTATTTTGCCAGTAGATCCTTCGCTTAATTGCTTTCCACATATCCTCTCTAACTTCTTGATTTCCAAGTGATACTCATCAAACAAAATTCATAAATGCAGTATTAAAAGTGTACATCACTATAAAAGTGTTTTATGAATGTGAATAGTAACTGAGGGAAGAATTATAATAGTAATCACTCATACCACTTAAGTACTGGAAGCTTTCCAAGGTCTTTTCCTTCTAACAGGCAGATAAGGTAAGGAACACAAGTATCATTATTCCCACTTCATAGATGAGGAGGCTGAGACTCAGTGAAAAGACTTCTTGGCTATGGGAGACTGATATGCAAAGGGATTAAAGGTGAGATTCAAATCCAGTTCATTGAACCTCTCTGGGCCACAGTGGCCTGTTCTGTAAAATGAAGTGGGGAATGAAATAAAATAGGTAATTTTCAAGCTCTCCTCCAGTTTTCAGCCTGTGGTCCTATGAGATTACAGTCTGTGAGGAAAGATAAGACAAACGTGGAAATTACTATGACATAAAGTAGACAATAAGAGCTATAAAAGAGATATAAACAAAGGGATTTCAGAGGAGGTCCTTGAGGGATGGATAAAATTTCAACAGGCTAAGATTTTTGTGGAACAACACGGGGGACAGTCAGGAAAACAGGTCATATTGAGCTCAGTTGTCTGGTTGGATTAAACATATTTGCCTCTGTGTGGTATTGGAGAAAGAACACTGTACTTGGGACCAAAAGAAATGGGTTAAAGTGCTAGTTTTGTCATTGAGTAGTTTGGGATCCTCAACATATCAGATCCCTTCTATTGGCCCCAAGAGTCAAGTAAGAGTATTAGGTGAGCTGATTTTTCTAAAATTCCACCCAGTTCTAGTCTTCTGAAGGTTTTAAAGAGGAAGTGACATTTGAGCTAAACCTCAAAGAATAATAAAGCCAATCGAGTGCAAGGGAACTGTGGAGATCATTATGAATGGAGCAGGGATATAAGACTGGGAAGACTTCATGGAGGACATTGCCTGAGTTGGCCTTTAAAGAATGAGTAGAACAGTAACAAGATTATATGATGATCATTTGTCATGGGTTTGGCTCTTTTCAACAAAGACATGATACAAGACAATTCTAATAGACTTGGGAATGGGTCTTGGGATGGCAACTGCCATCCATATTCAGAGAGAGAACTATGGAGTCTGAAAGTGGTTCAAAGCATAGTATTTTCACCTTTATTGCCATTGTTTGTTTGCTTGTTTTTTTCTCTCTTATTTTTTCCCTTTTGATATGATTTTTCTTGTGCAGCACGATAAATATAGAAATATATTTAGAAGAACTACACATGTTTAACCTATATCGAGAGAGAGAGAAGGGAAAAGGGAGAAAGAAAGGAAAATTTTTTGCAAAAATATTTTGCAAAGGTGGATGTTGAAAACCTTCTTTGCAGGTATATGAAAAATATAAATACAATTTACGAACAGCAAAAAATAAAGAGTAAGTAGAAATTCAGTAAGTTAAGTCAAGGAAGGAAAGAGACTACATTTGGACATAGAAACAAAGATTAAAGATTAAATCCTGGAGATGGAAAAATATTTGACAGATACTGGGAAAAATAAATAATTCCTTTGATTTGGAGTATAGGGAATAATATTGGGAGATGAGGCTGGAAAGGTAGATTGGTATTTACTTGAAAAAAACCTTGAATGCAGATTAATTGCCATCTAGGGAAGGGGGTGAGGTGGAAGGGAGGGAATAAATTTGGAATACAAGGTTTTACAAGGGTGAGTGTTGAAAATTATCCATGCATGTGTTTTGAAAATAAAAAGTTTAAAAATTATTTTTAAAAAGAAGCCTTGAATGTCAATCCAAGGAGATTGAGATTATTCATTACCCAAGAGGAAATCAACTCAGGGTTTCAAACAGAAAGTGAATTATAGGTGAGCAGAAAGTGAATTATAGGTGAGCTGAATAGTCACAGTGCAGAAATTAAATGTATACTCTAACAAGGATTAATTAAATGCTATGGGATTTTGTTCCAGCACTGAAACAATGATTTCTGAATTTATATAGTGGAATAATAACCCACAAGTTTTTATTAAGTCTTATCATGTGTCAAGCATTGGTCTAAGCGTTGGAGATATATAGAAAGGCAAAAATTAGGTTTCTTGCCCTCAGGGAGTTTATATTTTAATGGGGGAGGGGTCCATGACCTACAAATAACTAGGTACATACAAGATACATTCAGTATGTAAATGGATGGGAATCTCAGAGGAAAGGCCTGTGGAGGGATTTCAGCAGCATTTAAATGTTTTAATCTGCTAAGTATAAAGGCACCCAAATGAACTTTAGATCAAAACCGAGCTTTGGATCTTAGCTTTGCCAAATCCTTGCTCAGTGACCACAGACAAATCAATTCATCTCTTTGGGCACCCTGTTTACCCATCTGCAAAAAGAGAGTGGGGAGTGAATGGAATGAATGATCTTTTGCTATTAGCCATTCCCCTGTCCTCCAGAGAATTCTTATTTTCATAATTGCATTTCTGTCACTGGATAAAAAAAATTAAGATATTACTTTTTTTTAAATGATGAAGGCAAAAAGGTTTTTTTTTTTTTTTTTTTTGACAATTATCTCCATTCTCTGCCTTAAATGAAGAAGGAGAGAACTCTAGAAGCTCCACCCACTTTCTCCCGGCTGTCCCCTTCATCCTTTATTCCTCTAAAGGTCACCTAAGCAGGTGTCAAGCAATAATTGACCTTGGATAGGCAGAAAAGAAAATGTTTATTCAGACCAAAAGAATAAAAAGGGTGATATCTTGGGAAAGGTACAAGGTTTGAACAGCTGCTAATTCAGACCACAAGAGGTTTTCTTGAGAAGAGATTTCATAAAAATAAAAATAATGAATAAAAATTTAAAAAGTGTGTGTGTGTGTGAGTGTGCTTTTTGTTCACAATTGAGCTGGCAACAGTCCCACAGGCTGTTCACTGAGAGCAGTCACCCATTACTGACAGCCACTGGCACTGGGAATCATGCTAGCGAATTTGGACATCACAGGGTTCTGAGGATTATTTTCTATTTGTGATACAAAGTTCTTTCTAACCTCTGCCTTCCTATTATTCTTCAAGGAAAAAACAACACGGTAGAATGGAACAAATGATGATCTGGGGGTCATGGAATTACATATCTGGAGCCAGAAAGGATAACAGAGGGTATATAGTTCAACCCCTTCATTTTAGAGATGGGGAAACTGAGGGCAAAGTTAAATGAATTGCTCTCATACAGGAAACAAGGATTTGAATCTATGTCTTTTGACTATAAATGATCTATCCACTGTCACCCATTGAGTCTGGTCAATTTTCTGGGGGTTCAAAGTCCTCAGTGGCTTGTGGCTTCTTACAAAGGGCTTCAATGTAAGCCAGATTCCTCTCGGAAAGACACTGAATCTAAAGAGGGAATGGCTGGTTTTCTCATTTGCTTTTTGGACAATGGTCCCTATGCTGGAGTAGCACTGGAGAAAGTCTCCAAAATAAAGCTCAGGTGTGGTTTACTTTTACAGTCTCTCCAAAATATGGGAAAGAGGTGCCTTCTGGCTTGAAGTACAAATTGAATATCCCTTAGCAGGACAATATTTCATTTCCTCCACCATAGAAACTGCTTAAAACATTCATAAGCATTCAGTAACAAAGGCAAACATAAAACAATAAACCATTCCATTCAAACTCACCCAGGAGGTAAAAGCAAACTTGGGTCTGCTAAATAGATATTGAGCATATTCGAAATTCATTCCATACCTACATTAGCGAAGCTCTGCTGGGCTGGGGTTACCTCAGCAGGAAGAATTGTGAATGGGACCCAGGACATCAGGGTTCAAATACTGGCAATATCACTTACTATCTGTGTGACTCTTGGACCAAAAGGTTCAACTTCTCCAAGCCTATTATTATTATTATAACCTATTAATATTCTCATTGTGTTACTTCTTTAAAAAAAAAACAAACAAACCCAAACACACTGAGTAGACCAGATGTGCTAAAATCCCCTCTCAAGTGCCCAGAGACCAGATCCCTGAGAACGATTGGTCACAGTGCCTGGAATGGACATATGATCCAAGAGGACTTTTCCAGCTCTTAACTTCATGGAATTGGTAAATGCAGAATCAACAATTGTGGCTTGTCAGTGGCTGCTGCACCAATCTGGCCAGAATCTGGCTCTGCAGTAACTGTCTGCATCATTGCCAAGTTTCATGGAATGAGTCAACAGGAGTCTTGGTCCCTGAGAGACTTGGGAGAAAACCATGCTCATTCCTGGAGGCCGTCCCACTGACCCAAATCTTTCAATATATAAATAGAAAGTTTTGAGAAAGGTCAAAAAGGCTTGGGGATATACATAGAGTTTCTACTTTTAATGTTCTCTGCTTTTAAATATTTAAAGGTCAGAGCAAAGGTGTCCTAATGATAACTCAAAATCCTAAAATACAAGTTAAGATCCATTCTATGCTTTCATCGAAGGGGAGACTTCACAGAATCTCAGAAGGTACAGTGATACTAATGGATTCATTTCACAGAGTGCTTTATTTCCCCCAAATCTTTCATTGGTATTATCTAATTTTATTTATGTTAGAATTATAAATTATCAAAATCGAATTGAGCATTAGAAATCATTTAGCATAATCCTCTCATTTTACAGAAAGGTTATATGACCTACCCAATGTCATTTAGATGGCAGCCCAAGCAGGACTGGACAGCAATCTTCCAGCTCTTATCACTGTATTCCTTCCATCAAAGCAGGTCATGTCAATGAACATTTATTAAGTATCTACTGTACAAGACACTGGTAGTACCTTCTTTCTGTGTAAAATGATGAATTGAAAAAGAACCTCTAACTTTCTTTCCAACTGTAAAGCTCCGAATCTGAAATCTAATTTTGTCACCATGATAGTAACATTATGAAGTACAATACCATTTGTATTATCCACATCTTCTTCAAACCTTCAAAAGAGCCTTGACTGTCTAATGCAGATGGTCTCCATGACTTACTGTGGACAAAAGTATGTCACCCCCCTCCCCAATCCCTAACCCCCAACTCTTAAGGATGGGCCTTAAGTTTGGTCCTCAGATCTCAATCACAAGTTCCATAGCCATCCTCATATGTCAAGTGCTTTCAAATTGTTTGGACTTTAATGAACAGCAGTGAAGTTTCAGACAAAGATTTTAATAGAGTATTTCCATGTTATAGATGTGAACCAGAAAAGCTAAGGGGGACTGGGGGAGAGACAATTAAAATCACAAAATCAGCATGACTTTTACAGTGTGACCCTTTGGCAAGTGCTGGTTTTGGGGTCTCAGTTTTCTCAAGTTCTGGAGCTGAAAGGGACCTCAGAAATTAGCTAACCCAACCCTCTCATTTATAGAGAAAGCCCAAGAAATTTGCCCAAGATCACACAATTAGTTAGGAGTAAGAGCTGGGGCTTAAACACAGGTCTCCCAATTTCTACTGCTTTTCCCCTCACATTTGATCTCTTTCCTGTAAATGAAAGGGTTGGACTCTATAACGTCTGAGTCTCTTTTATCATGCAAAGTCTATGATTCTCAAGTCAAACTACCACTTTATGGTCCTTTCATTTGTTTTGCCTTGGTGGCCTTTCAGGTAGGCCTCATTTAGAAATATACTTCATGCTCTAGCTGACTAAATTTAACTCTGTGACATGTCCTCTAGTTATAGAATGATGCTTCCCTAAGCAGTTTTCCTTCATCTTTTCCTTTCATTTCCTTCCACCTCCCCATATCAGTCATCACATAGCAGTCTATCTTGCCCTTCTATAATGCATTTTTTTTTACTTTTCCAATTAATTTTAGTCTATTTTCCCCACAGCCTTTTATTACATGTAATTTTTATTGCATCATGCTCTGAAAAAGATGCATTTACCATGTCTGCTTTTCTGCATTTGATTCTGAGATTTTTATGCCCTAATACATGGTCAATTTTTGTGTAGGTTCCATGTACTATCAAGAAAAAGGTATATTACTTTCTGTCCCCATTCAATTTTCTCCAAAGCTCTGTCATACCTAACTTATCTAAAATTCTATTTATTTCCTTAACTTCTTTTTTTTTAATTTTATGGTTCAATTTATTTAATAATGTATTTTTAAAGACTAGTTCTATAACTTCATAAATGTGGAAACTCTCAATGAGGTTAATTCCCAGTGATTAGAGTTTCTCTACCAATGCAGCTCAAATCTAGTATGCAACTTAGAGTCTTAAGAGAAATTATCCTGGAGCACGAAGGGGTGAAGTGATTTGTCCAAGTATATGTCTGAGGCAAAATCTGAATGCAGGCCTTTCTGATTCTAAGGATGACTCTATATATTATTCCATTAGTGCCTCTTATTAAAACACACACCATTATTTATAATAATTATAGCATATTATATATAGTTACATATAGTATTATATATATGTGTATATATATATATGTATGTATTATAATATATAAACTGTGGTATGTGACCCCATATGAGTGATAACTGAATGTAGGGGGTCTCAAAATTATGATTATCAGTAAAAGTTTGGTTTTACATCAATTTATTATTTACTAATTATACCTATTGTATATACCTATATATCTGGGATCAAGTAAAAATTTCTCAGGAGAAAAGGGGTTGCAAATGGAAAAAGCTTAAGCTGATATATAGTATATATATTATAACTTACTTTATTAATTATAATTTATTACTATTTATTAATAGTTTGTAATAATTAAAATAGCACATTGTATATTACAATAGACTGTTGTTGTTCAATTGTTTCAGTTATGGCTAATTCCATCTTTGGTTTTGTCTTGGCAAAGATATGGGAGTGGCTTACCACTTCCTCTCCAGATTATTTTACAAATGAGGAAACTGAGGCAAACAGAGTTAAGTGCTTGCCCAGAGTCACACAGATAGTTAAGTGTTCAAGATTGAATTTGAAATCATGAAGATGAGTCTTCCTGACTCTAGACCCAGCACTCTACTAGCTGCCTATTATAGAACAATGAACATTCTATAATAATTATACTCTCAGTGTTCTGAAACTGCTTTATTGGCATTCTTTGGAACCATGAGGCCTTGTCTTCACTCTCCCATGTTTTCCCCTTGTCAATGGGGCTCCCTTTCTATCTCTTTCTCTGAAAACTAACTTCAAATCAACACTTTTATTGCTGGTTAATTGATGGTTTTATTCCACTTATTATATCTGTAACATCGCCAGATTTTATATAACCTCCTTTTCTGCTAACGTTCCCCCATATAAGCGATCTCTCCCAAAAGAAGAGATAAGAAGAAGGTAAACTATCTGGAGGAAGAGACTGCCTCTCTTTTGTTCTTTTATCTCTGGCATAATTAATCATTAATAAATTCTTTGTATACATCCATTTGTTGTTGCAATCATCAACGTACATCATTCTAAAACTTTCCCAACAACTACATGGGCCACAACTCAGTAGAAATCAAGTTTGAAAATAGTAAATCACCCAAAACCAAAGTAAAATGCATGGATGGGTGACACCTGCCTGCAATACAGTCCCAAGAGATTTACACCTGAGGGTTTCGCTAGTACACCTCCCCCTCTCCAGAGAATAGATAAAAAGGTGGAAGACTTTCATTGGGCATTCAGAGGTGCATTCGAGAATCTAAGCTTAAGTCCCTGAAATGATATTACTAATAAGAATCTACATTTGAAGTCTCCCTCTTTCCCCACAGCTGTCCAATGGTGACCATGGACTCCCAAAGGGAATGTAACTTTCATTCTGGATATAATTTACATTCAGGCCGAAAAGGCCCAAGAACAGATGCAGTTCATCCACCAATGACTGACCTAGCAGAAAGAGCAGAGTCCAATCCAAAAGAGGTTAGTCATTGAGACAGAAACATTTTGTCCCTGGCAAGTAAGAAAGTCCTTCTACTGCGGTATAGAGGGCTCTCCATGTTCAGAGTATAAATTCACACCTTTTTCAAGTCAAATCAAGGTTACAAGTCTTTATTAAGCACCTACTATGTGTGGGGCACTGGATTAAGCTCTGGGGATACAAAGAAAAGCAAAAATAGTTCTTACCTTCAAGGGAGTTTACAATCTAATGAAGGAGATAACATGTAAGCAAATTTATAATATATATCACATAATTATACAATATGTTATATTATATATTATAATTATAAATGAGAATCTTTCCAGTTTGGGGAGCAATCCTAACAACTCACAATTCTATTATATATACTTTTAAATGTGTTGCAAGATGTTTTCCTTCTAATGAGTGGGATATTATTATTTCCATTTAATAAAAGATGAAACTGAAGAGATTAAGTAATGACACCCAATGGTGTCTGAGCTACTTCTGTTAGATGGTAAAGGTAAGCACAGTAGGATCCAAGGATATAGAGGTTAGTCTTTTTTCAATCTTCGTGCTTTTGAGGTTTTCTTGGCAAAGACACTGGAGTGGTTTGCCACTTCCTTCTCTAGCTCATTTTACAGATGAGGAAACTGAGGCAGAGAGGGCAAGAGATCTGCCCAAGATCACACAGCTAATAAGTGTCTGAGGCTGGAGTGAACAGGAAGATGAATTTTTCTGACTCCAGGCCCAGAGTTCTGCCTATCGGGCCACCTCGCTCCTTCCCAGGATCTCTAGAGTTTGAGGTCAAAATAACAGTCCCATCTCCCAAATCCCAGCACTTTCACTCTTTGGAGACATTATGCAAAGCGACCCTTCCACCAGGTAGCTGTAAATACTCCTTGGATGTTCATTACCTTGTGAACTTAGCACTGTGTTTGCCTATAAATCCAGCAGTCTTAAAGCCCACATATAAATTCAGACCACCCTTGAATCTTGCTACTATACAAGTCATCCATTTAGAATAAATTCAGCTGTCACTTGAAGTTGAAATAGGTGGCACAAAGAAAAAGCAATCAAGCCATTTCCGTGTGAGGCAGGTAATTACAGAATCTGTTAAATTATAGTGATTAACCACCTCTAAGGAGAAGCCCAAAGAAATCTTGAGCAACTTTTGAGGTGGTGGTGGTGGTGGTGGTGGTGGGAAGGCAGGATGGGGGAGGGGGGTTAATGAAACAGCTGCAGGCTCCTAGCCAGAGACTTAATCCCCTCCACCCCTAAAAAAAAAAAAAAAAAAAAAAAAAAAAGCAAGCACGTTAACAAGAGACAAAAGGCAGATAAGGCTATGTAAGTGGATCAAGGGGAGCCCTGGGAAATCCTCAGACAATGGGGCTGAGTGTGGCTTTAAATGGTTCATTTGGTGGTAAGTGATTAAATGGGAGAGAAGTTTCTTTATTATGGAAATAAGCACCCCCAGGCTACAGGACCCGGGCTGGCGATCTGGGCTCCAGAAAAAATAGGAGGGGAGGGAACCCCATTATAATAATGTCTCATAATATGCCCCTCCGCTGTCATGCTAGAATGACATTTGCATATGTACAGTGAGGCCAAAATTCAGAGGGCAATGAGTTTTCTTTGGCAGGGATGAATCTTGCTAGTGTCAAAAGTTCACCCCCACCTCCACAAGCAGGGCTGGCTAGGCCATTTTGCTGTGAAATGTGCCTTTTTTAGCCACAAAACAGAAAACAAAGAACCTCCCCTGGAGCCCATTGGACAGGGAAAGCCTCGTTCCAAGTCTAATTAAAATTAGCTTCTTGGATAGAAAAGGCTTGCAATGACTGGGGGGGAATTGAAAACTTGTACTTAACACTACTCCAATCTTTCAGACTCGTAATTTATATTTTATAGCACGAGTTACACCAACAGTGATGTGACTGCAAACTACAGAAGATTTCCTGAGTTAGCTGAGCAATAGGAATGGAGAGGTGGGAAGGGGAGGGATGGAAAGAAGTCTGGATTAACTGAAGGGAGAGCACTGTGGAAGCTAGAGGGACCATCAGCTAATCCATTCCCTTCATTTTAGAGGGAACGTAAATCCAGAAAAAGGAATATACTTCCACAAGATCACAAAGGGATTAGCCCAGCCAACACTCAAAGCCAGTCTTCCCATTCCAAATTCAGTGTTCTTTCTATTGCATAATAAAATGGAAATCAAAGTTTCACTTCCCAGTTGTTCCACTAACTAACCACATGGCTCTAGGGAAGTCACTTTTTCATAGACACAATCACAGGTTATTATAGCTTCCAGGGAGTCCAAACATCTTGCTTGTGCAAATTACCCAAAGTCTCTAGGCTTCTGTTTCCTGAGTTATAAAATCGGAATAACAATTGGTTGCTTCCTAATTCAGAGAACTTTTGTGAAGAGAAAGTGATCTGTTAAACCTTGAGCGCATAGAAATGGAAGATATCCAGTGGTATAGTGGAGAAGTATTGAGGTCCCAAAAGGTCATCCAGCTAATGAGCAGAAGTGATGGATAGACATAAATTACTTAGGAAAGAACTCCCAGTTTGATAACAACTGCTGGTAAAACTGGAAAATCTGGGAATAATTACCTTAAATCAACACCTTACACACACCATATTATAAATTCAATATTGATATGTAATTAAAGATAAAACCATAAAAAGTGGAAGTAAGGCAGCTTTCATAACTATGGTTAGGAGATTAACTAAAACACAGGCAAATCCAAAAGATAAAAAAGGTGTTTTTTATTATATGAAACTGAAGAACTTTTGCACAAACAAAATGAACGCATCTAGGATGAGAAGGGAAATAATCAAATGGGTGGTGAATGAAATTTATACCAGGTTTCTCAGATATGGTTTGCTATATCTTGCCAATCCAAACAAACTTGGAACCTCATACTCCTCAAAATTGCAAAAATAGCAAGAGAGAAATAGTCAATATTGAAAGGATTGTACTAAGATAGGGTGGAGCTGTGAATGAATATAACGATTTTGGAAAGCAATTTGGAATTATGCAAATAAAGTGACTAAAATGTCTATACTCTGACACCAAAATTCTACTACTAGACATGTGCTCCAAGGAAGTCATTGATATAAGGATAATGTATATGTATGTATACACATATTTAATGTATATACACACAAATATATATGTATATTTGAATATTTACATGTATATATCAAATCTGTTCTCAAATACTTATTAATTGTGTGCCTCTGGACAAGTTCCTTAACCTTGTTCATCTCAGTTTTCTTATCTGTAAAATGAGCTGGAAAAGGAAATGGCAAGTTACTCCAGTGTCTCTGCCAAGAAAATCCCATATGTGACCATGAAGAGCTGGATATAACTGAAAAATAAGCAAACAATATATGTGTATATACAAATAGATACATATACCCCCAAAAAAACTATTTAGAGAAATATCTCTATGCTAGTAAAGAACTGAGAACAAAGTAGATGTCCAATGACTTGAGAATAGCTAAACAAATTGTGGTACATGAATGTAATGAAATATTACTATGCTGCGAGAAATGATAAATATAATGGAGAGAAATGTGGAAAGATTTATATGAATTGATACAAATTGAAATGAGCCAAGAAAACATATGTAATGAATACCCCCAAAAAAAAAGAAAAAAAAAAGGAAAAGCAAGCGTCAAAAATAATGTTGCAAATGAACAAAGAATAAATATGGATGTATCCAAAGAATGGATACTAGCAGATATCTGCCCCTCCTGATTCCTTTGTAAAATGTAGATTTGTAGTTAGGGAATATAATGTATATTTTTGTTGTTTTTCTATATATTGTTTGCCTTTTTCTTTCTTCTCCCTCTTTTTTCTATATATTTTTTTTTGGTTAAAATATCTTTTTTCTAATCTGGGATGGGATTCCAGAAGGAGAGTGAGATGAGGGAAATACAGGTTTAAAAACAAAAGATTATCAATAAAATTATTATTACTATTTTAAAAAGAAGATCTGGCCAGAACCTAGATATTCTGTCCATCTCAGGGCCTCTTTTTCCTCCTTTGAAATATGAAGGTTTGGACCTGGCTGATCTCTGAGGTTCCATCCAGAGCCAATGTCTTTTCTAGAAAACATTTCAGAGAGAGTCCAAGCTCTGTTTTTTCTCAAAATCACTTCCTACTTCTCATCTCATCCAGGAGACTGAGCTCTCCTGGCTAAGATCAAACTGCTCCCTGATATGATACTAGCCAGAAAAAAAAAGAAGAAACATAAAGGGCATTCAAAAAAAATAGAGGGGAGAAGAGGAAGGGGGAAGGGGAGGCTTGTAAAGTCTAAGAGCATCTCAGATTTTTAAATGAACAGGGTGGAAACCAAGCCCTTCTTCTAACTGGAGAAATGATTAAAAACATGCCTTTGGAGAAGAAAAATTCGACACACACTAACCCTTAAGAGCCAGGAAGCTAGCATTAAAAGGTCATCTTTTCTGCCCAGGCTTCATACAGTCCCGTGAAAGGATAACAAATGGTTATGGTTTCATTTTACCCTGTTGCCAGGAGTATTTGAGAATCCACAGGGCCTCATCTGTTGTTCCTTAAGCAAACATCTAATGTAATTTTAAATTTCACTTCATCACAGGCGAGATCTCTGCAAGCAACTCTCCCTCAGTGTGTTAACCTTCTCTTTTGCAAAGGTTGGATCACCTTAAGAGCAGTGAGTAATAGAGGGCCAGGAAGCCCTGGGATCTGCTTCTCAGTCACAGACCAAAACCAAAGTAAAAAACAAAAAAACAAAAACAATCAGACCCCAAACTCTGAAACCTGCTTCAGAGAAATAACCCTTCAGTGCTTTAAACAAAGAGATTGTGTTTGTTTGCTTGTTGGTCTTTTAGAAAGAGTAATGGACTTAGGAGTCCAGCCTCAGAAGCCTGGATTTAATTTACAGCTTCCATTTTTACTAGCTGTGTTACCTTAAGCAAGGATCTCAGTTTCTCTGAAAATCCTTTTCTCATCCTATAAAATGGGGACGACAATAATTCAATTACCTAGCTGACAAATACCTCACTTTATTTGAATTGTTATCATCTGAATATTTGAATTATAAGTAAGTATCATCCTTAAATAATAAAAGAACCGAATAGGAGATAGCCAATCTGGGCTCTAGTCTCAATGCTGCCACTCAGCTTCATGATTTGGATAATTCATATCATTGAGACTCAGTTCTTCCAAATTTAAAGTAATGGAGAATGGCTGTGTCTTTCATATCTTGTAATGTCTTTCCTTATCCTATATTCCTATATGAATCCACATTTTTTTCATGTTATCTTCACTCAGGGTGAATTTAAGTATCAGAAGGCTAAAAAATGAAGATGACAGAAGATAAAAATGAAGAATTCTCTGATCAGGAGGAATTCTGATTCTGATTCTGGAAAGAGTGATAACTTACTTACAAAGGGAATGGGACATGTTAAATCAATCTAATGAAATCAACAAATATTTGCCTGGAGAATTTCAACTTGTCTTCACCTGTTTTGTGTTATTTTCACTCTTTTTCCTTCATTTTAGCCAAAGTGGCCAACCTTTTAGTCTACGTGACATCTCACACTGCCATATCTTTGCCCAAGGCTAAAATGTTTCCTTCTTTATCTTCTGATTCCTGGAATGCCTCCACATATATTCCATTCATGGTTCAGTTCCCCTCTTACAGGTAGTCTTTCTAGATCTTCCCCTTTGTTAGGATCTCTCCTTTTTCTCTTCTCCAAAATTACAGCTGTTAGAGACTCATCTGTGTATGTGTTATTTTCCCTGAAAAATAATTGCTGACATTCACATAGCAATTTAAAGTTTGCAAAACTATTTTATTATTATTAATATGTGATTTTATTTGATTCTTAGAACAACTGTGTAAGGTAGATGCTGCTATCTCCATTTTGGAGATGAAGAAAATAACACTAACTAACAACAAGCCCAGAATCCCAATAGGTGAGTGTCTGAAGAATTTCAACTCAGGTGTTTTTAGTTCTAAGCCCAGCATGCCATCCACTGCCCCAGTAAGTTCTCTGAAAGCTGGAAATGCTTTCATTTTTGTCTTTGTATGTCCTGCACCTGGAATAGTACCAGGTCAAAGAAAGGCATTTAATAAATGCTTCTTGAATTTAATTGGAGGTTTTATGGTATAAGGAGCAATAAATTGTACTCTGAAGATCTAGATTTGAACCTAAGCTCCTACATGTATCATCTGTACAACCCTAGGGGAAGTATTTTCAGCCTATGAACCTTGGACTACTGATCTATCCCTTGGGAGAATTAATTAACATTTTACAGAAGCAGAAACAGAGGGCCAAATGCTGACACAAGGTCACAAAAGTGACAAAATAGAAGCAGGACTAAAAATGAGGTCTCTTGGTTTCTCCATCCAAAGCTCTGCTTTCATACTGTCACTTTGTGCTCTGAAGATATTTTCTCTGATTGAGGCCATCATTTTTTTATTAGGTCTGTATGATTTTAGGCAATAATTTTTTTTCCGGGCCTCATAAATGGGAATCCTAAAAATGGGAAGATCTAGAAGGACCACCTGTAGGAGAGTAGCATTTGAGCTAAATCATGAATGGAATATATGAGGAGGAATTCCAGGAGACCCTTGCAAATCTGGTGTTTGATTATAAGGATTCAAAATTGCCATTCTCTTATAAGGTGTTATAAGTTATCCATATTATAAGCTGGTACATTTTGAATTTGATATTCTAATTTTTTTCATCTAAATTCATTCCCAGTTGAGACTATATTGTTTATGGTATGCCTTATTTTAACCTGAACTTTATAATGAATAATAAAGGGATAGACTGGAACTCTCAGATAAATAAATTCCTTTTATTCAGGTTGGCAGATACCCTTTCAGCAATTTATGGCCTTAAAATGTTGGTTGGATGCTCTGAGGATAAATGATGTGGCCAGGGCCACTCAGCCAAGATAAGAGATTCTCATGACTTTGAGTCCTGTAACTAACTCTGCAAAGCTGCTTTTCTATGGAGCATTTAGCATTTAAAGATAGGAGAAATGAATTACCCAATGGACTTGAGATGGAAAGTGCCATCCACTTCCAGAGAGAGAACTATGGAGACTGAATGTGAATCAAAGTATAGTATTTTCACCTTTTTGTTGTTGTTTCTTTGCTTTTTTCTTTTTTTGAGCTGATTTGTCTTGTACAGCATGACAAATATGGAACTGTGTTTAGAAGAATTGCACATGTTTAGCCTATATCAGATTGCTTGGGGAGGAAAAGAATGGGAGAAAAATTTGGAACACAAAGTTTTGCAAAGATGAATGTTGAAAACTATCTTTGCAAGTATTTGGTAAAAATAAAATACTACTAAAATAAATACTATTATATATATGTATAACGTATAAAATGATGTTAAAAAGAGAGAAAGAGAGAGAAAAGAATTGCATAGTTATAGTGACCAAGAAGTAACAACAATCCTAGCTTGAGGCATCTGGGAATCAGAAAAAGGGTTCTGGTTCTGTCTTCTATTAACCAGTTTTGTGATCTTGGGTTGGTCACAATCTTCTTTAATCCTCTGTGAAATGAAATTGGGCAAAATCCTCTCCAAAACCCTTTCCAGCTTTAAAGTCCTATTATTTTAAGATTCCAGACTTCATAAGGACAACATAAGAAATTAAAGTGTGATTGGAACCAACTTATTATTAATAATACATTTACATCGCAGATGCTTAATTATGCTAACTATGAAGGTAACCAAAGGTCAGTGTTGGCTAGCCAAATTCTTCGTGCTGCCTATAAGTGTGAAACATTTTTTAAAGCCCGGGGTAGGACATAAAAATTCACTGAAACCCTAACTAAATTAAATACTGGTGAGATTTTGCCAACACCTGAGCCAAGAGAAAGTCACTTGAGATTGGAAAAATCTAAATCTCAAAAACTTCAATGTGAAGCAACTGCATAAAGATGACGATCCTTCATGTAACACTTTATAAAGTATGTGCCTCCCAACAGCTCTGTTTTACATCTGGGTAGGTCCTTCATTGACAAAAGGGGCTTCTTGCAATCCAAATCCCTAAAGATTAGTTTTAGAAGAAAATTCCTCTTGCTGTGGGCCATTCCCCTGGAGATGAGCCCCCCACAAAGCGTGAGACTTGTACTTGGATACAAGACATCCAGAGGGATGGCCAGAATCTGGGCTCTAATGACCCGGCTTTTTGGAACAAAGGGAGAGGCATCAGGGGACAATTTTGGCAGAGATGAGGTAAGTAATCAGAGGATTTTTTTTTTTTTTAAGTTGGAAGGGATTTCAGAGAGCCCAATCCCCAGCTTCATAAATGAAGGATTCCCAGATTTCTTAGAGTACAGCAGGTTACTATTATTTATAAAGTTGTTTTCTTTTTCCCTCTTAATTGTAATACTTCCCTGGAGGACAAAAGTTTTGGAATTCAAGAAAATTACATAGAATATCAGGCTTGGAAAGGTCTTTAGAATATATACTATAAAGAGTTGAAAGGGGCTTTAGAACATGAAGCTTAGTACCTTGCAGAACCAGAAAAATATCAAGCTGAGGAGGACCTCTGCCCCCATATCCTGAGCTCCATGACTCCATCCCACTCTAGGGAGGGGCCCCATTATAGGACCACAGATTGGCGAGGGAAGGGGACCTCTGAGGCCACAGAGTCCAACCTTCTCATGTTACAAATGAGAGAATTTAGTTCCACGGAAGTGAGGGACTTGGTCAAATTCACACAGGTGTTAAATAGAGTGAACAGACAGACTTACTCCTGCTCTGTTCCCAATATTGGGCTACCCCTATTATCATTATTATTTCTACTAATATTATTAATGAATTTATAACTCTTTTAAGATTTAAAAAACACTTCCCTCACAATCGTCCTATAAGGTGAGAAGTTCAACAAATTTATCCCTCTTTTTATAGATAAGGTATCTGAGGTCCAGAGAAATTAAGTGAGCTTTCCACCCTTTAGCTTGGTAGAAAAGCTAGAACAAATCTAGATCTTCTAACTCAAAATCCCATGCTTTTCTCCTTAAAGTACTGTGACTTCGAAACCTCCAAACCTTGTGGCTATATACTGTAAGCAACAAGCACCTTAGTGCTAGTTCCCCACTCCCAAGCCCACCACCTCAATGTTCCCAGCTATTTCTGTTTCTCTTCTATTGTAGACATAACCCTAAGGACTTTGAGCTCATTACGGAAAGCATCATAGTACATATCACAAGCTCACAAAGACTCCTTAGGTCTGACTGCTGGAGGAATTAGAAACTGCTGATCTCTGTGAGTTAATGTTCTGGATAAAAATAAACACCGCACACACACATAGTCAGGGGCAGTTTTTTGAGGGGGAGTGGATTTTGATGATGGAGTCTCTTGCATTGTAATATCCTAGAGGCTTCTCTGGGCTCAGTGACAGATTATTGGGTAGTATTAGAGAAAGGGAGGAAAAAAACCGAGATCCTGGAAATCAACAGTTCTGAAATTAGAGTCATAGAGATTTGGCAACAAAATCAGAAGCAAAATTGTATTTGCAAAGACTGTTCCTCCATACGATATTAATCTTGATATATGTATATAGAAAAAAAGATGTACAAAAAGAAAAGAAAAAAGAAAAAGGGGGAAATCAAACAAAAGCAAAGCAATAAAACAAAAACAAATAAAAAAACAAAAAAACCTCACCAAACCACCACATTTTCTGTTTCCTTGAGGTGTCTCCGGAAATAGACTATAGGGATATCCTTCCTTGAAGCAAGAAGCATGGGGATTCAAATCCTACTTCTAATACAACCTAATTATGTGACTTCATGGAAGTCATTTACCTCCTCAGTGCCATAGATAATAAAACTTCGAATCTTAAAAAAGGTGTCAGTTTGCACTGGTAGAGGGAATTTCCTCATCTGGGAATTTCCTATCTCAAAGAAACTCAGAGGTCCAGTCCCTATCCCTACCTTTGCATCTTTAAGGATATAATTATGTTTCGAGGAGCAAAGACCCTTAGGAAACTGAAGTTAGAGACATAAAGGATCCTGGAGCACAGAATGTTAGAGCTAAAAGGGAATTGACATAACTGTGTTTGCAAGTTGTTAGATTGTGAACATCTAGGGAGCAGGGATCATTTTTGACCTTACATTGTATCCCAAACCCAACCCTAGGAGCTAAATAAACACTTATTTACTTGACTTTCTAGGATCAAGCATACCAGAAACAGACTCCTCCCATCTCCCTAACTGTACTGTTTTCCATTTATTTGCCTTCAAGGGGCAACCTCAGTTTCTCCATCTGTAAAGGGGGAATAATAATACCTACTTCACAGGAAAAATGCCTTACAAACTTTGAAGTGGGATGTAAATGCAGCTATTATTGTTCAATAATAATGATAATAATTACCTGACCTAAGCAGAGCTGCTCTAATCTCCTTTTCATTAGTTTAGCTCTAGATTTTTTTTTTCCTCCAGAGGTCTCTGGCTTGCTCCTAAAACATTTTTTTTTTTTTTGCCAGATCCTCTTAGATAACCCAGGACCAAATCTTTTTGCCTAGAGCAAACACTATCTATTCTACTGGCCCAGCTGATAGTCTTTATTAAGCTCAAGAAACTCTGTCAGAGGGAAGAGGAGTGGGGCTTTCCATCTCGAAAGAAGGCACTAATCTAACCAACAACTTGGGTTAGAACCCCTTTGGGATCTTCAGGACTAGTTCTGCATTGAGATAGTGAGACAGATTCTGGCAGAATGAATGGGATTGTTGATTAAGCATATCTGAAAAATGAAGCTACGGGAGATCATTCCTAAAGGAATGCTACAGGAAATTTAATGGGTCTGTGTAGTCAGTAAATATTTATCCAGGGCTAGACAATCACTTGTCTGGGATGTAACGACCAGCTGGACAAGAAGACCTCTAATGTCCTTTCTCAGAGATTCTGCGATTGAATAACTTGCTGTATATAAAATATTATGCTGCTAGGATGCTAGATAGATTTTGTGTTGAAAACGACCTTGGAGGTCCATCAAATCCACCCACAATGTCACCCAGAAAATCGGTGGCAGAGGTAAGAGATTATACCCCATTTCTTATTCCAAATTCAGTGCTTCCCCTATGTCATTGTGGTGAATTCAACATAGCCATCCAATTTATCGAAATGAACATCACTGCTTCATTGCACTTCCTGTTCAGAGACAGGATCCTCACAGCTGTGCAATACAGGTGCTCCATATTGTGTTTTTTTTTTTTTTTTTAATTCACCTGACGAAAATACAAACGGCATAAAATAGCTCCATTATTCACACAACAAACGAGGGCTCAGGAGCCTTGATTGCATGGCGAATCATTCGATTTACGCAAGGCTGGGTTATTATAGGCACCCATAACATGCTCTTTCCATATAGCAGGGTATGCCTGCAATGTTTGAGATGCACATTCATAAAGCAGGTGCTAAGAGATGGGGTAAGCATTTTCATAAGGTGCCATAAGTTGAGCTAATGGAGTGACCCAAATGATGCACTGTGTTCAAAGGCTTCTTTATAATAGCATATATCTCACATTTTTATGGTGCTTTACAAAAAGCTTTGATGACCACCATCATGAGAGTTAAGGAACTAGTTTGAAGTGATATGGAAAGAGTATTTCTTTCTGCCTTAGAAACCCTTAGGGAAGCTCCTCATACTTAACTACATCTCTGTACCTCTGTTTTATGACCAACAGACACTAGTTGTATGACTCAGGATGAATTTTCTTTAGCTCCTACCCTTCACTGTATTCTGCAAAGCAGTCTAAATATTTATTCTTTACTAGCAGAATGACAAAGTAGCTAGGTGGTACAGTAGATACATTACTGGGCCAGGAAGACCTGCACTCAAAGCCTCAAACAATGTCTGTGTGATCTTGGGTAAGTCATTTAACCTGTTTGCCTTAATCTGTTGGAAAAGTAAATGGTAAACCACGTCAGTGTTTTTGTCAAGAAAAGCTATAGTCTAAGAGTTGGACAGAACTCATTGACTGAACAATAAAAGTACTTTGAGAAGGAGTCGAGACCTGGGTTCAAATTCTGGTCCCAAAACTTAGTAGCTGTACAGAAATGGGTAAAATTACTTTGGGTATTGCTTTAAGAGAAACCTTTTTGTAGGATTTCAGTATGGATTTGAGACAATCAAGAGTTTTGAAGTAAGAATGATATAATCCATACTCATATGATAACTCCCATTCCTGTAATAGTTTAAGTTTACAAATCACTTTTGCCCACAGGACCATTGAGGCAGAAAGCACAGGTATCATTGTTCCCATTTTGTTTTTTTACAGGAACTGAGTCTTACAGACTTGCATAATTTAGCTATGTTCCTGGGGTCAAACAGCTAGTTACTGCTCCAAACCTTGGTCTTCTAACTCCCAGCCCCAGATACTGTGGTAAATGAATGCTGATTGAAGAGCCCTACACACAAAATTCATAAGCTGATTATTCTCCCTGTAGCTCTCCTTTAACTCATGTCAATCAATCTTAAGCCTTACCCGAATTCCTAATATAAGGTTTGATGAGGCAAGTGATGGAAACTATTGACTAAAAGAAAAGTTTTGTTTTTTCCTTAAAGCTGGGTACTTCAAATGATCTATGTTATTCCTGACCTCATGCCCACGGATAATGTAGCTGAGAGAGAAGAGACTATCCTAATTAATTATAACAACAGGAGAGGTCAGAATCAGGTAGAGCTCATTTCTAAGAGGGGAAAAGAACCCACAATACATTTGCATTCAAATGCAAATAGAGATAATTAAGGGACTTGCTCAATTGGAAAATGGCTTTTCCGGGGAAAAATCTTCCAAAGTCTCCCTTTGAAGGAAACACACTGTTTCATGTTATTGCAATTTTCCTTAATTAATTTGGAAAACATTTGTTCTATACATTTGTGATGCTAATGTTCAATTGTCATTATGTACACTTAACTACTGGTTTGCCCTAGCTTTCAATTACTCTGTAAATACTCACACACAAAAACAAAAGTCAACAAGGGCACATCTGGGATTTGAGGGTACTGTTCTTAAGGCAGGTGTTGAAGCTGTTCTCTATACAGTGTAAAGAGATCTTATTAGTTAAGCTTTTTTTAGACGAAAGCAAACGTAACTATAATTGGTGGCTATCACTGAGTTTTGGTACTATGCATTTCTTAATCTCACAGAGGGAGTCAGGCTTGGAGCTAAAAGGGACCTGAGAAGCATCTCACTGAACCAATTAATTTTTTAAAATTAAGAACCTGGGGCCTATCATGGGTCAGTAACAAGCTCCTGAATAGGGGTAGAATCTGATTTCCAGTCTGGCCCTCTGTTTCCAAATTCAATGTTCTTTCTATTGCATCAAACCAAGAAACTGTCTCTTTTACACTCATTTTGTATTTTTTTTCTCGACTCCTAGAAAGATCATCACACCAACAACTAGTATTTATTGTTCAGTAATTTCAGGCTTATTGTGACCCCATTTAGGGTTTTCTTGGCAAAGATATTGGTGTGGTTTGCCATTTCCTTATCCAGCTCATTTTACAGATGAGGAAACTGAGGCAAGCCGGGTTAAATGACCTGCCCAGGGTCACACAGCTAGTAAGTATTTGAGGGTGAAATTGAACTCTTTCTGATTCTATACCCAGTGCTACTTAGCTTTAAAGTGTGTATGTGGGGGAAAAACACTTTACAATTATTATCTCCTTTGATCTTCCCAACAATAGTGTGGTGAATGTTATTAATATGTCCAGTTTACAGATGATGAAACTGAGGTTAAATGACTTGCCCAGCAACACAGAATTTTTAAATGCAAAGAATTTGAAGTTAGATGTTCCTCAGTCCTCGGAATCACACTCCTGCCCTCAAAGAGCTTAGGATTGATTCCCACATTTTAGAGCACTTTAGTCAACATAGCACTTTCATTAAAACAAGCCCAGGAGGCAGTCAGTGAAAGTAATTAATCTATACAAAGAAGACGACAAAAGCACAGCCCATTCATCCAGCTGGGGGTAAGGAAAGGACTCCCACATAGTAGAAATGTGAGTGATCATTACTATTGTTTCCATTCTATAGGGAGGTAGTGTTGCACTTTGAGCTGGCATCAGTTAGACAGCTCTTGTTATGTATGCCTTGCTTTTGACACACAGAATTCTGATATCCTACAATAGAGAGAAGATTCTGCTCCTTTCCTCTTCCATAGCATCTCATCTCCCATCACATTCCCAGTTACTAATGTAATCAATCATAAGCTGACTCCCTAATTCTATGATTATATAGGATATTAAAGTGTACCGGCTATCCCACATATCCATTATTTCACCGATTTTGAAGCACTTAAAATAAAAAGGTACCTTGACAGACCAAGTGATGTCAATAGAGAAATGAGTTTAATTTAGGATTACTAGTTAAATGACCTTTGGCATCTAATTCTATTGCTCTGTCTCAGTTTCCTCATTTGTCAAATGGGGATAGTAATAGTTGCATTCCCTGGTTCTGAGGGCTGCTGTGAGGAAAGCCCTCTAAATAAACAATAATATAGATATTATTATCAACTCTTCTCATATGTTCCCCAGATCTTCTTAAACTGTAGGGTTTGACCCCGTATGGGATTACATAATTGAATGTGAGGGTCACAAAATTATGATTATTAATTATTAGTAAATTAGTAAATGTGATTCATAGTCTTATTTTATATAACCATGGGGTCGAGTAAAAATTTCTTGGATGAAAAGGGGAAAAAATTTAAGAAGCCTTGCTCTAAAGAAGCCTCTGAGGTAGGTAGATAGGTAGGTAGGTAGGTAGGTAGGTAGGTAGGTAGGTAGGTAGGACAAGGATTATTAGCTCCATTTTACAGAGGAAGTACCCCAAAGGGGGATTGAGCTGCTTCACAGCTAGTTAGAATCATAGAGAATCAAACCCAAATTCTTTCGAGACCTTAAATTCAATACAGAGCAAGTATAATAACTTAGTTTTTAAAATACAAAGTATATAAAAAGTATCAAAATACAAAAAGTATTTTTAAAAACACCTTTTTAAAATTCCTAAATCAGTTTTCCTTGTGTAAACATCTTTTAATAGTTATAGCTGATGGGGCAGTGGCTAAAGCAGTAACACTGGAGACAGACAGAAAACCGAAGTACTAATCCAACCTCACTTATTGGTTGTGTGAACCTGGGTAAATCACTTTACTCTGTTGGACTCAGTTATGTCATTTGTAAAATAAGGATCATAACAGCACCCACCTCCCAGGTTGTTGTGAAGATCAAAAGCACTCAGCTTAAAGTAGGGAAAATATAATAAATGCTTATTAAATGCAATATTAAATTCTTAATAAATATTTATTTCTTTCTTTTTAATATTCTGGGCGGCCAAACAGATTTCCCCTGGAAAATAAGTTGCTTTAAGCCTAGAAGCCGAAGATGCTGATGGGAAATCCCAGAATGCCAATTACTTTTATTCTCTCCTCCTTCCTTCCCCACCAGTCATTAGTCTGAGACCAAAGTTCAATTGCTCAAATGTCACAGAAGCCCCCACAGAACTACAGAGACCTTCATTTCTTTGTAGCTAAAAGAAGCTAGTCATGGAAACTGTAGCAACTTACTGCTACAACTCTTAGAAATAAATGGGGCAAGTTCCTCCCCGGGTGTGAACAAATAAAATCAGGGGCAGAATTCTACTTTATTGGGCATAACGACTGTGTGTGTGTGTGTGTGTGTGTGTGTGTGTGTGTGTGTGTGTGTATGTGTGTTTCCAAGAAAGAATAACAGATGTGACGAAAAAAGCCCCAAGAGCTGTCCACCTTCATCTCTCCCAATTCTTTGCACCATTAAAATTCCTCCTTGGAGATCAGAGTTGAGAACAAATAGACATTGTTGAGGAGCAGAATGGCCAGAAACCCAAGAGGTGGCTGATAACCGGAGAGTGTAACTTAAGCTGTGCTGGCTGGACGGGTCACCCCGGGAATGTTGTGGTGACAGATTAAGTGCATCACTAGGCCTGTGTCATGTTTCTCCTGCACAGGTGTGGGGGAGGATTAGCTTTCTGACAATCCAGTCACTTCCACCTCCCCACCCCCCAATCTTTTCTTTTTTTCACAGTCCCATGGCCCATCAGAAATCACAGCTGCCTGGGGCACTTTGTGTCAGACAAGAGCGAACACCTGAAAAATCTCTGTCCAAACAGTTTAACATAAGAACTCTACTAAGGGCCTGGATTGCTGGCTTTTTAAAAAATCAGTTCAGTTTGATTTTTTTTTTAAATGAATTGTTAAGCACCTATTTAGTGCCAAGGGCTAAGGATATATTCAAAGTAAAAATCAAAGAAGGCCCTCAAGGAGTTTATGTTCCACTGGGGCAGGGAAGAGAAAAGGGGAGTGATCAACAATCTTGATCAATTATGATTAATCAACAACCATTTAGATTTCAAACTATATTACAAGGTGGTAATCATTAAAATTATTTGATACTAGCTGAAAAAATTGACCAATGGATTAGTGAAAGAGAATATAAAACTCAATAGTAAATGCCCAGATTAATCTAGAATTTGATAAATCCAAAGAACCCTGCTTTGGGGACAAGAATCACTATTTGATAAAAACTTCCGGGGAAACTTCAAAAATAAGACGACAGAAACTCTATAGTGTTTCCTCATGGCATTTACCAAGACAAGGTCAAAAATGGGTACTTTAACACATAAAGGAGATATCATAAGGGAACTAGAAGAATATCTGGATCTAGTTTAGATTTAGATACGGCAAAGAAAAGAATTTATTTAGAGAAACAAAACCAAAGCAGCCAAGATTAAAAAGGAAAGAGAAAGCTAGGAAACATTTTTATAGCAAGTGTCTCTGATAAAAATGTCATTTCTCAAACGTATAGACAATTGATATAAATTCATAAGAATGCCATTCCCCAATTGATTAAAACAAAAATCAACAACCATTTAGTAAGCAGCTACATGCCAGTGTGAAGTTAAGAAGATGTGAGTTCAAATCTTAATTCAGACACTTACTAGCTATGCAACACTCAGCAAGTCATTTAAATTCTGTTTGCCTCAATTTCCCCATCTGTAAAATGAGCTGGAGAAGGAAATAAATCATTTCAGCATCTTTAGCAAGAATACTCCAAAAGAGGTCATGAAGAATCTAGTACAACTGAAAAATGACTAAATGACAACAAATATACCAGGTACTGTGCTAATCCTTGAGGAAGAGGAAGCCAAAGGAAATAGTGGGAAGCCAAATTCAGTAAAGAGCTGAAAAATGTCTGAATGATGGGTAGAGATCAATGTACAATCAAGCAATCTATAGCAAAGGTTTCTGCTCTAGAGCCAAAAACAATGGCTTCCTACAATCCGAATTCAAATCCCACCTTTGTCACTTACTAACTGTATGGGATCTCTGTTAAATGAAGGGCTAGACAGTCTCCAAGGTCCCCTCCAGAACCAACATTCTGTGACTTCCAAAGTCTATTCTAACAGTTTCTGTTATAGGCACTTTTTTTTTTTTTTAATTAACCTGAAAGACTCTTCACTACTAGGACACAAAGTAAGAAGGACACACTGTAGCTGCCTGGGAGTAAGGAGTCCTGAGTTCAAATCTCAACTCCTCTCATTGGCTGTGTGATATTGAGGTATTTCTACTCTGGAGCTCAGTTTTTTTCTGTGTAAAATAAAGGGACTGGATATATTAATTTATATGATTTAAAAGTGAGAAGACCTTAGAGAATTATATAGGACAATCCATCTCCCATCAAGGCTCCCACCACTATGCTTGGAAAATATTTCCTCCACATCTTCACCCCTTGGAATTCCTTCAAAGATCATTTCACTGTGAGTTTTCTTGATCCTACAATATACTAGAACTCTCCCTCTCCCAAATGACTTTATTTTTATATCTATTCTTATATGTACATGTTTCCTATGACAGAAAGTAAGCTCTTTGAGGGCAGAGGCTATTTCTTTTTGTGTATCTTCAGTATCAGTCTCAGTGACTGACACATTTTACAGGCATTTAATGAATGCATAGTGATTTATTGTTCTAGTCTAAATATTCTCACTTGGTTTATGAACTCTAAGGTCTCTTAAACATTAACATTCTAGAATCAATTAAACTAATCAACATTAGTAGGGTCTTAAGTAGGATCCAAACTGGGAGGACATGATCCATGAAGAAGCTTTCTAACTTTCAGAAGCTTCATTTGTTGTTGTTGTTGTTGTTTGCTTATTTGGGGGAGAAATTCTCCTACAATATCCAGGGGCTAGAAAACATAATGAACCCAAAGTAATTTTCAAAGAGTAATGGGAAGGAATTCACCACCAAAGGGATTTGTGGGATGGGAGGACAGATAGATAGGATTCATTAGGCTCCCATTGTCTTTAAATTTTCAGAGTCCAAAAAAGGGGTCTGCTTATTTTAGGAGGGAAAAAAAAAGTCAATAGAAGAATGGAAAAATAAATCACCAGGAGCCTAATTGTTTGCTATCTAAATTCTTCAAGCATGCAAATTCTCATGCTTACAAGATCTGCAATGAAAGACTCCTCGTCCCCCCAAGAAGGAAACAAAGTGCTGGCAGGAATCTCCAGCCTTAGAATAATGCTACAAACAGTGTTCTGATTCTTTTAGCACCAAGAACTGGCTGAAAAACACTAACCTGGCCTCATTTTACAAAGTGGCAAAACCCTGGCACTGCCCTCAAGCTGCCCTGCCTCATTCTCACCTCACTAAGGAGTTCAAGACATCCAGGTAAGAGGCTAAGTACAGAAAGGGCACTTGGGAGTTTTATTTATTTACTTTAAAAGTATTTTTATAAGGCGAGGAAAATGATTCCAGTTGCTTTGCTAGACTGCATAGCCCATGTAAAATAATCCAGAGCAGGAGAGCCCTTTCAAATCTAATGGTCAATCTTGTGTTCTAAAATGCTAGGTTCTAAAGACCTTCCTGATGCAAAGATTCAGTATTACAAGTGCTTTCCTGTTCAGGCATTCTACTTCACTCTTCCACTCTGTATTTTACACCTTCTAACCCTGTTTTTTGAGTCCCTTCCTTTCCCCTGCTCTCTCCCCTCAATCATCACGTGATCATTATTGTTAATTCTAACTGCAGAGTTCTACTTTTCTGCTTTTTAAAAGTCCCTTTTCTTCACCTAGAGCTACTATACCATGTTTGCTAGTCTTATATTTCTATATTCAGTATTTTCATATTCTTTATAGTAAGGTATAATATCCAAGTATTATGCAAAGGTTACTGCTAAAGGGATACCAGAAGAAAAAAAGTTACAGAAGGAGTAAATGGCTTTTCAGTTTGACTTTTGATTATTAAACTCTGAAAGAAGCCAAATTTGGTAGTTTGAAACCAAGTATTCATAGGGGCAAAATTATAAAGGGAAAAGTGAATTGAGAGAATGGTAAGGTGGAAAAAGAGCATCAAGGTAGTAGTCAGAAGACTACTATGATTCACCATTTATTAATAGTATCAATTATGGGAGAAATGACTACTTCCCCTAAGCCATGACTTTGTTATATGTAAAATGAGAAGAACGATATTGAATTCAGTCCTTTTCTGTTTCCTCATGACACTGAAGTGATGCTGAATTCTCTCTTTAACTGTTCTTCAGTAGCCCATGATATGAGCTCTTTTATAAAAATAGAGAAGGGGTATCTCAGCACTTTTGGAGAAAGGGGTTTAAAAGAAATCTTCTATCCTCTTTGAAAACTCTTCCACTTGGCTGGCAAATCAGGTTAGGGCTAGGAGCCTGGGTCTTCCTTTTTATCCCCAAAATTATTTGCTATTTGGCACGAAATTGGAATAAGAAATTGATCACAGTTAAGGGATCAGTTGCTAAGAAATTGTAGACTAACAAAGTTTATGGCTTATTCAAAGACAAGAAGCATAAGATTTTCTGAGCAGGGAAAAAAAAAAAAAACCTTAGAAGTCATCCGATCCAAGCCAAAATGATCAACAAAATCAATATTTTATGAGTGAATAAACTGAGGTCTAGAGGTGTTACATGATTTGCCTAATGTTGCAGTTAGTAGGTTGCTAACCAGGGATTCAAACACCTCTTCTGACTCCATTGTTTGTTCTCTCCTCATTGAACTTAATGCTTGGTCCCACATGTTAAATCCTCAGAATGTTAGAGATGGAAAAGACCTTTTGGGCACTTGATCATAATGTGCTTTGCATTCTCTGTACTGTATATAAACAGTGTTTTCTCTCTGAATTGAGGCTGTAAATTCCTTGGCAGCAAGAACCAAATCTGATTTTTTTCCATAACCTCCACTGTCTTACATGTGCCAAGCAAATCTTGGGTGTTTCTTATAAATACTTACTGAATTAAACTGAAAGAAAAATCACTGGTTAATTATCTGAAACACTTTACTGATAATTTCACGGCTGGGAATGGGAGGGAGGGACACACTAAATCTGACATTTGTTCAGGGGCTGCATTCAAGTGGTTCAATGCCATCAAGTCCATGGGACCTAGTTTGGGCACCCAAGTCTTTGAGTTAAATCTTTGGTGAGCTGACATCCCATTTCCAAATAGCTATCACCTTGTGTGCCCTCTATTTCTGAAATCTCTCTCTTCTTTCCCTGTCCCCATACCTAAGCCATAACCAAGTTTAGCAGTGGTTTATTTCCAAGAAAAAGGGTCAAATTTCCCATTGGTGAGGTTTAGTAGGATCTCTTACCTGGACATCTAAGATATGATCTATACCCTACTCACAAGATAGTAAAGAGCCACAGGAAAAATCCAGTAAAGTCACATCTGCCTCTTGCCAAAGGTTTACAGAATTTTGAGTTGGAAGAGGCCTTTCTGATGAATGAATTTAGAATTCTGATTTGCAAGATGCATTAACAGAGGCTGTGAGTCACCTAAGGTCTGATGATGAATTAGTAGAAGAGCTAGGATTTGAACTCTGGCTCTTGAACCAAAACTTTTTTTGTCATAATAAATTACTTTCATTTCTCCACTCAAAATATCTTGGGTGGGGAAAAGGAAAGGAAACAAGTACTAATGACTTCTCAAAAGCCATTATTTTCTTTGATCCTTAAATAATCTGAGAGGTGGTGGGGCTATAATTATCCCTATTTTATAGATGAGGAAACTGAGGGAAATAGAGGTGAAGTAAATTTGCCCAGAGTCACATGGCTAGGAAAAATTAAATTACACTTGTAACTATGCTGTGATATAAATGTGAGTTGCCATCATTATCATCATCATTTAAGACTAAGTTATAGATGAGTTAATGAACTGACATTGAAGCTGGCACAATACAAGTTCCCTATACTAATGAAATCATAACTCTGGACCAAAAACATCTCAAACCAAAGCATACTTCACTTTCCTTCAAAGGGCTGGAATGAAAAAAATCATTACACAGGAATAACACAAACAGGTGTATTATTATTAATATTATTTTATTAGTTTTATTGATTCTAACTATCATGGCAATTCTGAGCTTGGATGGAGGCAGCTAATGTATGGTTCAGGGGCATGGTACCAGCTAATATAAGCAATAAAAGAAGGTACATGAGGGAAGAGGTACCTTTGGACCAAATTTCTGTCCAAGGCCACCCGCCCACACTTATGTTTACCCAGGGTTCTAAGTTACACTTGTAGAGCCTGATGCCTCCCTTTGAAATTACAAATGGAAGGTTCTTCTCATCTTCCACCTTCTTTTGCTCATCAAGCCCCAAAAGCTTGAAGTGCTCTATTAAGAGCCAACTTCAAAAAGGACAGAAATCACTAGTGCATTTTCATCAGCTATTTGAAGCTGTTCAAGGCAGGATTTTTGATGTGAATCTTATTCCATAATACCCAATCATTGTGTCTGGTGAACAAGACCTGAGCCAGGCCCAAACATCAGAAATTCTGCCATTCGGGAACAACATCAAATGGGTAAAATAACATTTACTCCTGTTTTTTTCAAGGAACTATATGAATTCGCCCTCCATTATGAACTCTGTTTTGACTGCTTTCATTTTCAGATAAAATGGAAAGTAATTCTGAACAATTCTTCTTTTATGAACAAAACAAAACAAAATCTCTCCCCAGAGGATCTCAAAGCACTTAAAAACATAACTGTCAGACAAATACTTATTGAACTCCTATGAACAAGGTGCCATTTAAACAATATTTTGCTCAGACTGACCAAGCCTTAAAGCAGGTAGATGTGTTAAAAAATATTATTAAATGACAGTTGTGTTCTTCCATTGTCAGGCCACAGCAGAAATAAGTGGCTTAATTGCAGGCCCCAACACATTTAAAGAGGGACACTGAAAAGTTACAAGCACAGGAAGGCAACCAGAATAAAATAGGCAGATGCAAGAATTACCAACGCCTTTTTACTCTCCAAATTCCTTTCAACAACATAAATGTATTATGAACCCTGGGTAATTTAATAATATACATATTTTTAGCATTATTTACTTTTAAAGGCACCATTAAGGATTTTTAGCAGGAACTCCTTGGACTATTATCATAAACCCCTCTGAAATACTAAATGGGAACCTCTGGGTAATGAATAAAGCTCTACAATTGGAGTCAGAAGATCTGGGCTTGAATGTTTCTTCAGACAAACTATGTGACAATGAGTAAGGTTTTTCATTATTATGGGTTTCAATTTAATCATCTGTAAAATACATTGGTTGGACTTGATCTCTCAGGTCCTTTCTAATTCTAAATCTATGAATCTATGGCTTAAAACTGTGATATGAGGAATAGTTGAATGAATTGGACATTTGGGAATGTTTATTCTGGAATGGAAAAGATTTAGTAGGGAAAAGGAGTGTTTTCTTCAATTATCTTAAGGTCTGCCATCAATAAAAAGGATTCTACATATTCTGCTTAACCCCAGAATATGAAATAAGGTCCAGAGTGGGTGGGAATTATAGGGCAGTGCATTTGAGCTCAATGTAAGGAAGAACTTCTAATCATTTTGAATTATTCAAAAATTAAAAGAATGATCTTGATAGATATTGAACTCCCCATCACCAGAAGTGGTAAAGTAGTGTTAGGAATACCACTTGTCCAAGACAAAGAGGAAATTCATTCATTAAGGAAATGGTTTGGCTAGAAATGTTAAGTTCTTATGTTCACTGGGTCACAAACTCAAGACTTGACCAAACCCTAAAAATCATGTTATTCCAATTTATAGTTTTATGAGTGAGGAAACATGAGTTAAATGATTTAGTTTAGCTACCACTGGCAGGTAGCAGATGGCAATGCCAAGTTGTCAGATACCATATCTAATGATGATTTTTTTCTTTCTTTCCCTGTCTCCTTTCTCTTTTCCCATCACACATTTCACCACCCATTTCTAGTAAAATCTAGTCATCGAATAAACTAGAATTCAAATCCAGTATTCAAACAGGATTTTTTCCCAATGTTCTCTCCCTAGTATCATTAATTTACACAATGGAAAAGTTGCTGAACAAAGCTATAAAATAGTGTGGTACCGTAAAACTAGGGCTTTGCACAGTCAGAAAACCTAGAATCAAGACTCAGATTGGTCAATTAGTAATTATATGAGTCTGAGCCATATGGCCTTTCTGGGCCTCAGTTTCCATATCTGTAAATAAAAAAGGTTGGATTATATCAGGAGTTCTTAATCTTTTTGAGTGGTACCAGAGAGTCGTTTGGCAGTGCGTTGAAGCTTATCAACTCCTCAGAATTCTATTTTTAAATGTATAAAACAAAACACAGAGGAGTTCAAATGAAACCAATTATGTTGAAATACAGCTATAAAAGAATAAGAAAATTCATGAACTCCCTGAAATCTATGGTCCATGGACCAGGTTAAGAGCAACTGGATGAGATGATGTTTAAAGTCTGAAATACTGTGTTTCTATGAAATCACTTCTCCAAGGATACACAACATCAAAACTCAGGCTTGGAACCTAGGAACTCCAGCTCCTACACTGCAAACAGAAACCGCCCAAACCACAAAAAGCAAGAGGGTCTCTTGCTGATTGGATTGTGGTTTGTGTTCTTGGGGAAAAAATGAATGAAGGATTTATTCCCCATTCTACCTACCCCCACAAAATGTTAATGAGGTGGGGAAGAGATAAGGACGGGGAGATGGGGAGGAGAAAGAAAAAAAAGGAAGGGACACAAGGGGAGAGGAGAGAAAAGGAGAGGAAGAAGAAGGGAGAGGAAGACAGAGTGAGAGACAGAGAGAGATGAGAAGAAAAAAGGAAAGAGAAAGAAGAAAAAAGAGGAAAAAGAGGAGAAAGGGAGAGAAGAGAGAAGAAAAAAAGGAGAGAGGGAAAGAGAGAAAGGAAAGGAAGAGAATAAAGAAATTCTTCATAGCCTTCCACTGTCTTTCAAGTTTCTTATACTCCAGCCATAAATATATAAAAGGGGGTGCAGGATGGAAAGGCTGACACAACCAACTATAACAGTGCTGCTATAATACTCAAGTTACTGGGCTCATGTCTATTGCCAATGCAGTATAACAAGCTAGAATGCATATAATTTGTTCCAGTTGTCCTCCACCTAAGTGGGCAAATTTCTGGTGAGCGCGGCACATTTTCCCCAATGTGGCTTGCATTATGGGATCCAGCACTTGTGTCAATTCACATCCACACAAGGGAAGATATAGTTCGATCACAATTACAACACTATAAATCTACGTTAACTAGTTCAATGTGTTCTCTTGTTATTGTCATCCAAAAAAGAACAGGGCTCTCTTGGGAGGTAGTGAGCTCCCTATCACTGGAAGTGTTCAAGCTAAGGCTAGAGAGAGGGCTTTAATGCACCAGGTAGAATGAGAAATGGATGATCAAGTTCATCCTTGATGACCTTTCCTTGAAAAACTAAAGCAACTAGCTTGACTCCAAATAACTTAAGCGAGGTCATATTACTTTGGAGCTCAAGATCATAATTCAGAACCAAATTTCTCAAGTGACAAGGTGGTTGTTTGGTTTTTGTTTTTAATTTCTTACTCATGTCCTCCTTTCTTCCAAGATCCATTTATTACTCACTGGTTGATGTTCCTGGAGTGGGAATGTCAACTTGCTTCCCACATCCTCCTTTACCATGCCCATAACTTTCTGAGTAAACTGTCCTTTTCTGGCCACCATCCTTCATGTATTTTCTAAGACTAAAAGCTCCTTGAGTTCAGGGACTGTTTTTTTTTTTTTTTTCTTTCCATTCATGTATATATATCTCCAGAATTTAGTACAGTGCTTGGTACACAGTAAAGTACTTAATAAATGCTTTTTCATTCATTTCATTCACACTATACACAAAGCCTTCAACTAAAAACCTCCTCCTGGTTCAGATTTGACCTTGGTGTTCTTTCAAAAGATTCTGACAAGGGAGCACAGGGATTAGAAGAAGCTGCAACAACCTGGGGAGGCTCCAGTACAGATCTGGTGATGCATTATGTGTGGATAGAGGCTCAGCCTGACTAAAAGCATAGAGATTCATCACCTGAAGGTTGGTAAACTGGAGAAAACCCCACCCTCCCCTTCATAAAGCCAGTTAGTAAGAATTGGATACCAAGTCAGAAGGGGTTCTCACACTTCATGAAATCAAGATATTATTTAGTATTGAATATATAACAAGCAACTGGACTCTATAGAGAGGTATGCAGTAAGAGAGATGACTAAGACAGAAGCCCTGAACTCCTGAAACCTAAGAGCAGGGAGTGAATGACTTTAGTCTTCCAGATTTGGACCCTGAACCTGTCCCCCTCCCCCTCTCCCTTCTCTCTCCCCACTTCCCTTTCCTCTCTGTCTCTCTCCCTTTCTCTGTCTCTCCCTCTTTCTTTTTCTCTTTCTCTGTCCTCTTCTCCCCTGTTTCTCTTTCCCCCTTGTCTCATTCTTTTTCGATGTCTCTTCTCTTCATTGTCTCTCTTCCCTTCCCCTCTTCTTCTCCTCTCATTCTTTCTCCCCTCTCTTCTCCTTCTCTCATTGGTTTCCTCTTTTTGTCTCTCCCTTTCTCAAGTTCTCTTTCTCATGCTCTTTCCTCTCGTTCTGTCTCTCTCTTTTTCTCCTTGTCTCTCTTTGTCTGTTATTCTTTCTCCTCTCTCATTCTCTTTCCCTCCTCTCTCTCTCTGTGTCCCTTTCTCTCTCTCCCCTTCCCCCCTTGGTGCCTCAATCTTTCTAATTCCACATATCCAAATACTTACCAAATCTTGCCTTTTCTACCTCTGTGTACCTCATAACTGCTACCTCATAACTGATTCCTTCACTCTAAGTAACACAGCTACCACTTTAGTTGAGGTATCTATTAGCTCTTATGTGGATTATTACAACTGTCTCTCTGTATTACCCTAATATATAACACTGCTTAGTGCACAGTGTCACTTCCCTCCTCAATCACCTCACTGCCTCCAGGATAAATTATCAGCTCTTCCCTTTATCTTTTGAAGCTCTTTATTTCCCCACCTATCCAGCCTCATCATGTGTGAAGCCTGCTTTGGCCATCTGAGATCCAGTCAAACTGATCTCTTCCCTCTTGGTCAAACAGGACACACTGTCTCTCATCTCTATGCCTTTACCTTCCCCTACACCTGGAATGCCCTCTCTCCTCACCTATTTTTCCTGATTATCCAACTGCCAGCACATATCCCCCATATTGTTTTGTATGTATTGGTGCTCTCTCCTCCCCCATTTGAATTTAAGCTCCTTTGAGAGCAAAGATTTTTTAAAATTTAATTCATGGCATCAAGTATTGAGCCTAAAACATAGTGGGTGCTGAATAAAATGTTCATTGATTGGTTAATTGACACATACTCAAATAAGTGAGAATGATTCATTCACTATAAGTAAAGAAGGATGAAAAGACCATTAAGGTAAATGCTAAGCCTGCAGTCAGAAAAACCTGAGTTCAAATCTGGCCTCAGACAGATTTCCTAGCTGTGTGGTCCTGGCCAAGTCACATAACCCTGTTTGCCTCAGTTTCCTGATCTGTAAAATGAGCTAGGACAAGGAAATCGTAAATCACTCCAGGATCTCTGAGAAGAAAACCCCAGATAGGGTGGTGAAGAGTCAGCCAAGACAATACAATAGTACTCCCACATTGGGACTTCACTGAACACTGTTCTGTACTTTTCCTAATGGTATGTCAGTTAATATTGTATATTTTAGTTAACAGTGATTGTCTTACCCCATTCTGTGACAGCACAGTCAATACATTTTCTAAATTTGCTATCTTCCCCAGTGCCTGCACATAATGGGAACTTAAGAGATCAAGGATGAATTCCAAATCCAAAGATGGAAACTTAATTTCCAGGTAGGGGTGAGGGGATCAGGGAAGACTTCATGGAGGAGATGGCCTTAAAGGATAAGGAGAAATTCAAGAAGCAGAGGCAAAAGCAAGACTTGGAGCCGTGTGAGTAAAGTACAGAAACAGACCATGTGGGATGTGTATATATGGCAACTAACCCAGTTTTCCTGAAGCATTGCACATATGGAGGGGAGGAGAGGGAGAAAAGTAGAGCAATGTCAGGGAGTAGAGAGCCTTGAATGGCAGGCTAAGTATGGATTTTATCCAGTAAGCAGTTAGGAGTCCCTGAAGATTTTTCAAGCAGGAGAGTAACATGGTCAGAGCCATGGACTGGGATTTTAGATGGAGAACTGGAAAGGGCCTAACAAATCAGCCTCCTTATATAGATAAGGGAAAGTGACCAAGGTCACTCATGTGGGAAATAGCAAAGAGCTTCAGTGAGCTTAATTTACCCGATGTCCAGTCTGGTGCTCTTTATGTAGGCCAGAATGAGAGCTCAAGGACTGAGGAAAGACTGGAAGTAGGGGCACCAATGCAATAATCTGGGTGAACCCCAACCAAAGGCTGGCTGAAAGAAGAAAGGAAAAACAGTGCACGGATTGGGGAGGAGCTCCTTGGTCAAAGAAGAGCTCATCATCCCATAAGCAGTGTTTGTTGTGAGTGGAGAAGCCACACGGAAAGGCAGTGGGCCATTCACTGGGAGGGACTCGGCCGACCTCAGAAGTCTGTCTATTGTGCTGGGCTTGAACCCCTACTGCCCTTTGCCATCAGCTCCTGTTTAAACAAGAGCCATCACCAGCTCAAACACATAAGCCACTTACACAGATCTCATGCATCACCTTGTCACACAAACAGAGGCACTCTAAAGAAAACAGGAGGCTGGGGGTGGGAAGATATCCAACTCAGCAGTTTCCATTCCCAAGGTCTTCAGGGACCCCTTTGGACAGGGGCGGAGGGCTAGGGAGCTGCTGCTGGAGAAAGCTCACACTCAGCCACATCTTGAATGCATGAGGATGGAATGTGTTAAAAAAGAAATCTTTTATCTGCTGCTGAGGGCAACAAAGGTTCTCACTGGTCAAAGCCACAGGCTTTTGGAATTCTGGGAAGCTTGGGCTAGAGGCAATACAGCTTCAAAGGCCCCTTTGCAGATTACTCTCCCCGCTCCTAGCACTTTCCCACCTTTTCCACATTACATTCTGTATTTTTCTACATTCTACATAAAGGTGAAATGGTCTAAATGGACATGATCTTGTGGTAGCAGAAATATCAGCAGCATGCACATTTCTGCTCATCCCTTTCCAAGAGAAGAAAACCAAGAAAAAGTTTATCAATTACTGTTTTCAAGAGTTCTCTCTCCTCATTCTCTACTTCCAATAAATAACAATAAAGTTTCAAAGTTCTAAAATATTCATCCCGGAGTGGAATCAAGAGACCTAGGTTCAAGTGCTAACTTTAACAGCTTGGAAATTATGTGAATTCTTTGTTTGAATTGCATAACCCCCAGGTCTCCTACATCTAGGTAAGGCAGCCAGGTAACACAGTGAATAGATAATGGACTCAGGAGTCACAATGATCTGAGTTCAAATGTTGACTTAGCAGTATGACTCTGGCAAGTCAGTTAACCTTTGCCTCAGTTTCTTATTTGTAAAATAGGGATCATCACAACATTTACCTCTCAGAGTTGTTGAGCTGATCCAATGAAATAAAATCTGTAAAGCTCTCCGAAGACTTTAAAGTTCCTAAGTGCTAACTAGAATTGTTGCTGTTCCACTCTTCCATCTTCAATTGCTGAAACCTAATAGTGTCTAAGACCTAGCTCAAATGTCACCTCCTCCAGGATTCCTTCTCTGACTACCATTAAGTCTTAGCATAACACTTTGGTTTTTTTAAATAAAATTTATTTTATTTTCAAATGAAGAGCTACCTTTTCTACCTCCTACCTCCAAGTGTTCTACCCTTCCCACAAGCACTACTGTTGAGAAAACAAGAAAAACAAAACCTCTGTTACAAATGAGTATAATCAAGCAAACAAATTCCTAAATTGGCCATAGCATAACATTTTGATCAGTGAATCAACAAGCATTTATTAAGTACCTGCTAAATGCTAGTCACTGGACTAAGTACTGCAAAACAAAAAAAATGAATGAAATAATCCCTACAATTCTACAAAGAGTTTACACTGTAATGGTAGCAAACACAAGGAGATTGATCTTTCTATCTCTATATATAGATAGATCAGTTTCTTTGTGATTTATATATATCCTTCCATCTATGTATCCATTCATCCATCTACTGACCTACCTTATATCTATCTAACCGCCCATAAATATAAAAAGAATAAATACAAATAATCATTAAATAAAAGATAGAGAGCATAGGTGCTAATAATTAAGAAACTCGGTAAGGTCTTCCTTGAAGACTTGAAATTTGGTATTGGAAAAAAAAGAGATGGATTTTTAGAAGTAGAGGTGAGGAGAGATGCTGGTGTGTTCTTTTAAAAAAAATTATCAGGGTATCATATAGCTAAAGTGACACTTTTCTTTGTTTTGGAGCTGAGAAAAACCTAAGGCACAGAAAAATCACATGATGTACCCAAAGTCATACCAGAAATAATTGTCAAAGGTAAGGTTCTGGCTTACTGGCTTATTTTCTGCAGCTGTGTCAAGATGTAATGGTAGATGCTAACAATAGAGAGATCCCCCCTACCCCCCAAAAAATCCCCAAACCAGTCCCTGTCTTAAAGTTCCAGAGTAAAGCCTACATGTAAAGAATTACTATAAATAAAGAACTATACATTTCATAAAAATTTCATTGAAGCACCTACTACTGTGTGCAGAGTTACTTTGAAAGATACAAAGTTAAAAGTCTTATCCTAGAGCCACAGCACTACAGCCTGCTATGGAAGTCACCCACCAGACTCCTCTTCCACACTAGATTGTAAACTCTTTGAGAGCAGTCATTGTCTTATTTTTCATCTTCCCCTACAGTTATTTGCATGGTGATCTGTACAGTAGCTGCCACACATTGAATTTTACAAGGCACACCCTTTCTTAGTAGATGGCTCAGTAGAAGGCAGATGGGCTAAATAAAATATTTAAGAAAATAAACTTTTCTAGCGGGCACAAGCAGATTAGAAACACTAATATGATGTAAACAATTACTATGCTAATTACAAATAGGTCTTAGCTTATTAAAATAAGTCCTCCAAAGTCCACTAAGAAATAATTTGAGGAAATGAAATTATCTTAGTTACTATATATTCTTGAAAGCAACTCAATTAAATCTTAAAAATAATTCTCTAAGTTAGGGTAACCTCCTGTATTTCCCAGTCCTTAGCATGGTAAAATGGAACATTCAATAAATGAATAAATGAATGAATCTCCATTCCCTCATTCATCCCTATCCCCGCAAAAAAGCTCTCTCTTGGGCTCCTTTCTTGGTAACCTGGAATCCTGATGTGGCCACTTTCTAGACATGGGAATTTAGGCAGATGTGCTCATTATATTTAGATTCCTTGAACGGCCATCTTTTTAAATGTATAATGAAACAGTAAGTTAGAGTTGAATCAATTTTATTTGCTACTTCCCATAGTTCCTCTTTCCCCCATCACTAATAACTTTCCTTCTCAAACCTCACTGAACACTTTGCTTTTCTGTAAGGCTTGTTAAATTGTGTATTACAGTTATCTTTGTCTAAGTCTTGGCCCCATTCTACACTGGAAGTTCAATAAAAACAAGGGCTATATCTTATCTAAACTTTAAATCTACCTCCAGAACTCTGTATAAAGTAGGCACTCAATACAGGATGTCCAAAAGTTTCAGTCTGTTTTAGCCTTTAATAGCTTAAAACTGCCTTAAAACCTTTGGGATGCCCAATATGGTAACATTTGTTGCCTTCCACGACAGATCTATGTTTCTCAGATTCTCTGGCGGTTCCTCGGAACACTGTAAACAATGAACAAAATTGTTACTGCCAATGGGGTCTTCAAATCTTTAAACTTAAAACCTTCTTTCTTCTCCTTAGCCCCTGAACTTCTGGGCAGAGGCTGGCATCCCTAGGAAATAAGTTTACTTATATGAAGTATCATTTAACTTCGGAAACATTAAACTAAATCACTTCAAAAAATTCCTTTAACTTTCAAGTACTGGAATAGTCTGAATAATTAGATTGCACTGATCTGTAAATTAATTCTCACTTCCAGCATATAAAATTTCTGACCTGAAAGTTCTCAAAATAGGAGGTACCTGTTTTTATTTTAATATTGATAATAATAGCAAACATTTATATAAAACTTACTAAAGCTAAGCACCTTAGCTTTCTTATCTCATTTGATTCTCACAACAACCCTGGGAAGTTAGCTGCTATTATTATCCCCATTTTACAAATAAGAAAATCAAGGTAAGCATAAGTAAAATGCCTTGCTCAGATTCACACAGCTGGGCAGTGTCTGAGGTGAGGTTTTAACTTAGTAGGAGGATTTAGAGGAAGAGAAAGCTTTAGAAGTCACCTGATTTAATCCCTTTTCTCCCCAGCTCCCTTACCATTTTACAATTTAGGAAAGCGGGCAAGGGAAATAGCTTACCCAATGTCACACTCAAGGTCAGGTGGTCTAAATAAGATTTGGTCCTAAGTCTTCTGAATCTAAATCAGTTGTGAAGGAAGTTTGAGGCTTTCTGGGTTCTGGACAAGTCACTTTTAACTTCCCCTTAGTTAAAAGTTTTCTTAATCAGAGAAATGATGCCCTGTGGGTGAAGTTAAGTAAAATAATGTCCCAAAGTAGTCAGAACCTAAGAGAAAGTGCAAATGTGCTTATTATTACTGTTAGCCTCTCTGAACACCATACCACAGTTATTTATAGAAATACTATATCTTCTGAGGGAAAACATAAATGAATTACCAGTCACTTTCTCCTTCTTTCAACTCTGGTGGGAACACAAGCCAGCCAGAAGGAAAAGGCATCACACTGATTCATCTGGTACCAAGCATAAATAGTCTTTTCCTCTTGCTAGGAATGGAATAAATGTAGATCAATTAAGCACTCTGTTTGGAATTGAATTTTCCAGTCCTGGATGATTTGTTTGTGTAGCTGACTGGGACAAGGAAATTAATCCTGCCCTATACCCCAATCCAAACCCCAGAAAGCTAAAAGGAGATGTCAATTAGTTGAGTAGGATTCCTTTCTCACTGCTGGAAACTGTTAATGGCTCTAATAGTAAAGTGACCAATGCTAGTGGAAGAGGAAGGAGGTGTTTCTTCCCAAATACATCTTAAAAATGTCGAGAAGTCCGATGGGAACATTAGAGCACCGAATATAGAATGTTAGAACAAACAGGAGTTTGGAATACAGAATATTCAAGTGGAAAAGAATTAGAAGGTACTTTTAGTGTGTCAGAACCCAGATCTTCTGAATTGAAAGGGTTTTCTTTTTAGAATTTCAGAGCTGGAAGAGAATTTTGAGATGCTTCCATCCATGGAGTCTAAATCTCTTGGTATGGATCTTTCTGGCACTTTGGCAATGCTGAAAGAACCCCATCTCAGAATCACATTTTTAAGTACATAAAATAAAATACATAAGATTACAAAGGAAAACAATTATATTGAATTAGTTATCAAAAATATATTTAAATTTATTTTTTTAAAAACTCATAGATGAAGGTACAAAGACCCTGTTGTTGTCTCAACCCCAAATCATCCAGTGAGATAGGAGAGGAGACTCAAACTTCCCAAGACCAAGCTTCTTTCTGCTATGGCAGCCACCTCCCCATTCCCTGAGTGTTTCTGTTTGTGTTCCCACCATAGTCAGAGAAGATTGTAAATGTGAAGGGAATGTTTTTCTAGTTGTTTAATCCAAAGCACCTATATAAATAAGAGCAATTCAGAGAGGAGAAGGGGAGATGAGGAAGCCAGATGGTTTCCCTGTTAAAATTGGGGAGCAATTAACCAGTACTCTGGTAGTCTGCATAGCCTCAGTGGCACACCTCAAAGTACCCTGCACCACACATAAAGAATTCAGCACAGCAAGGATAACAGGCTATTTTGTAGCTTGAAGGGACTTAAAACATAGAATATTCGAGCTGGAAAGGACTTAGGAACAAAGAATCCCGGATCTGGAGGGGACCTTAGAACAAAGAATGCTATTTGGGGGGGACTTTAGAACAAAGGATACTATTAGGGAGGAACCTTAGAACATAGAATATTAGGACAGAAAAAGACCTTGGAGCAAATAGCCAGAGGTACCCTTAGAACAAGAATATCAGATCTGAGAGGGGTTTTAGAGCACAGAATGTGAGAGCAGAAAGAAACCTCGGGACAGAGAATAAGAGACCTAGATGGAAGGTGCTTTATCTGTTCCCTACCTCAGTAGTTCTTAAATCTCAGTAACACTTAGCCAAAATTGCAGTAAGCAGTGTAAAGTGAATACCTATTATGTCCCACACAAAATATTACTTTTTTATTACATACAGGCTGTCTCTACCAGATAGAGGAGATCCTACTATTCTACACCCCTAGTGGTGATTATTTGCATCAGAACTCTGAGGATGATTTTAGCTACGTAAGTGACTTGCCCATGACCACAAAGCTAGCCTGCTTGTCCCTAAAGCTGAACTTGCCTCTAGATGCTCCTGCCCCAGGTGAACCTGCTCTTGGTCCTTCTCTACCCTCTACCCTCTAATATATATCAGAGCACCTCTTAGATGCTCTTGTGATGCATTACTTGAGAACACAGAATTTTTTTTTTGTCACTGTATATCTTGTCTATCAGGAAATAGTGTAACTTTTTTCTTCCAAGAAGTCATAGATTTTGTTTTTCGGTTGAAACAAGATTCTCCTACTAGAAAACATTGGGAATTGCTGTTCTACTTAACACTCTTATTCTGCTAAGGGGTACTGAGGTCCAGAAAGGGGAAATGAATTGTTAAAATGCAAACAGCAAATCAGTGGCAGGGCCAGGACCAGGACCAGAAAGTAGGACTGTAGAATCCACCTAGAATCCCCATTGCGGTTGGTGGTGGCTTTTGTGTAACTAGGAGGCACAAAGGATACAGCAGAGTCTCCAGTCAGGAAGTCTCATCTTCTTGAGTTCAAATCTGACCTCAGACATTTACTAGCTGTGTGGACAAGTCACTTAACCCTATTTGCCTCAGTTTCCTGATCTATAAAATGAACTGGAAAAGGAAATGGCAAAACACTCTGATATTTTTGTCAAGAAAACCCCAAACAGGGTCATGAAATGGCTGAATAACAACAACATTAGTACTTGATATATTCACTCAGGAAACAGGAAGCATAATATGATCCCTTCTTCATCAAAGATTTAGAGTCTTCTTCCTCTCTTATATTATAATTTATATTACATTTATTTACATATTTTATCAATTCCTAGCTTACTCAGGGTAAGAAGTTGAAACCAGCAAATTATTAAGCATATGGATGGTTTTAATCTTCCTGACAGAGAAGCCATAATATAATCTCCTGCAAAGAGAGAGAGAGAGAGAGAGAGAGAGAGAGAGAGAGAGAGAGAGAGAGAGAGAGAGAGAGAAAGAAATGGGGGAGAGGGGGAAAGATGGGGGAAGGGAGGGAGAAAATGAGAATAAAAGTCCTTCTTGTTGACCACATTCCTTATATTTATTTTGCCTTAAAGTTTTTGACCTCTATGCAACATCTGACATGGGTTCACATTCTCCTTCTGAATATTCTCCTCTCAAGTGTTTTCTAGGTCTTCTCTTATCTGATTGCTTTTATTTTTGCTGGTTTGTCATTCATGGATTAACCAGGGATGTTCCCCAAGGCTCTGTCTTGGGCCCTTTTCTCTTTTTGCTTCATGTTATCTCTTTGGTGATCTGATCAGCAAATACTTAGGCAGAAAAACCCCATATCTATAAATCTAGCCATAGATTTCCCCCCCTTACCTACCATTATATATCACCAATTATCTCTTAGTTATCTTGAAATGGATGTCCTACAGACATTTCAAACTCAACACAGCCAAAGTTAACTCATTATATATCTCCTTTCAACCTCCTCCTTCGTCCTAACTTTTTTCTTAATGCTAAAGGTAATAAATTTGTGCAAAACCACTTAAATAGAATCTGTCCCCCTTAGGGAGCTGATTTTAGTAGTAAAGCACTCTGCTTGGAGTCAGATAACCTAAAATAAAACCCTAAAAGTTCCAGTTGTATGATCCCAAGTTCAATTTGTCCCTGAGGGGCATTAAATCCCACATCTGCCTTTTTTGCTCTCTTGTTTTCTTTTTAAATATGGGGTGTCGTGAGTTTCAACCTTTAACTTTATCTATGTGGACAATTATCTGGAAGGGGAATGCTTTTGGTGTGATTGCCCTCTCCACCAAGAATGACAATTCCTCTGCAATTTATAGTCTTAAGAGATAGTTATGGACATTGAGAGATTAGTGACTTGTCCAGATTCACACAGTCCATATGTGTCAGACACAGAACTCAAACCCAGATGTCAAGACCAGCCCCCTAGACCATTCTACCATATTGCTTCTCTAATCAGTAAAACAGGGATAATGATAATAATTCCCAAAACTACCTCAGGGGATGTTGCAAGAACTGAATAAGACAGAATGTGTGAAGGCCCATAATTTACTATTATAAATGTGAATTATTATACTACTAATTAGTCCATCAATATGTATGTATTGGACAAGCCTTGTGGATGGATCATGAACAGGGCCTGGAATTTAGTAGGATGGAGATCTGAATGTATTGCATTTGGAAACAGTATAATGCTTTCTGCCATCTTCCACTGCCGCCTGCTTGCTACAGAAGTCCTGTACGGACTCCCGTGAACTTTCTCTGCAATGTTCCAGAAAGTCCTTCAGTATCTATCATCTGAGAAATGAAGGCAGCCCAATAGAAGGATTCCATCTCATTGGACCTATATCTTCTGTGATCCTTTCCACGGTATACCTATTCCAATGAACTTTCTCTGCAGTGCTCCAGAAAGTCCTTTACTCTGGAAATACTGTACCCCTAAACTATCTTAGTCATTGGAAATGCCCTCCATCTCTGTAGCCTCTTCCCCTCTGATAAACTGATTCCTCCTAGAACCTCCATTTTAAGAAGGAAGTCCAGTTCCATCCACCATGTTTTCATTTCTCTCCCGGCTGAATTCCTACTCGATGATCGGATGTTCTTTATGATGTATTCAAGGCAGGTACTTTCAATCCCAAGCTCCCTTTTTCCCCACCCTCTTTAGCTTCCAGCTCTCTTTAATATGTTACCTTCCCCCTTTGGAATGGAAGCTTCTTGAGGGTATTTCTTTATTCCTTCTTTGCTACTTATATTCCCAGAGTTCAGCACAGTGTTGACAATGCTGGTAATAAATACTTGCTGACGTGACTTGCTGACTCTTTTTAGGATTTATTGAGAAACATAAGAATTACATAGAATGAGAAAACCTACAGATCTTTCAAAATTCAACTATGACATTCCATGAAAGAAAGCAGTATGCCAGAGTGGAAAGATCACTGGATTTGGAACCAGAGGGTTCAAAATCCTGGCTAATTACTACCTTAATGTCTCTGAATCTCAGTTTACTTGTGTAAAAAATTAGGAGGTTAGACAAGATGGCTTCTAAAGTTTCTTCCAGCTCTACATAAATGATGTGAATGAGATAGCACAATAATCCAAAATGCTACTTATAATATCTGTTCATATAGAGATAGTGCCTTCCTCATAAAAAAAAAAAAATCTCTTCAGTAACATAGGACCAGTATAATTTTCCTCCTTTAAGAGATGAAACAAGGGAGGGTCTGAAAAGAGAAGGGATTTGTCCAAAGCCACACAGCACAATAGCCATCACTGCTGGGACAAGAGCACAGGAAGTCTAGATGCTTCTTGACTGTGTCCCAGGATTCAGAAGGGGTTTATAAGGACTAGGATGCTAATATCTTTTGCTCTCAGGTTAAAGGCACTAGAACTGATTTGCTTGAATGGTTCTGGGGCATGGAGAAACAGACAGGCCTACATCCAGCTGTGCCCGGTGACAGCAGGGTCATGGACTGTTGGTCACAGTACTGGGGTAGAAGTGAGGACAAAAGACCAATATTTAATGGTGTGGTGTGGACAAACATCTCAAAAGAAAGATGTGATTATCTGCAGCCTCCTTTAGAGATAAAAGTTCAGCTTCTGGAAGAGCTCATTATGAAGAAGAAACTGGCACTCACTGTTGAAGCAAAATAAATGAATAAAAGAAAAAACACATATTAAAGTAAGTGCTTACAATGTACCAAACTCTTTGCATTACTATAATATCTCATTTATTCTCTAGATTTAGTCAGAAAGGGTCATAGCAAGCATTCAGTCCCACTGTTTCATTTTACAAATCAGGAAACTGAGGCACAGTGAAATTACATGACTTGTCACATGGGTACTAGGGGGAAAGGCCTGGTATTTAAATCTAGGGCCAATCAATCAAAAATTTATTAAGTGCCCATTGTGTGCCTGGTACTCAACAGTAAGGTTTATTGCCTTGAATTGAATTCATTCAGGGAATCTTTTTAGTTAAGTGATTTGCTCAGTCACAAAGATGCTAATAGTGGAGCTGGATCTCAAAACCCAACTTCTCTAGTTCTTGTTTCTATTTTTATAAACATAGGTATTTGGGGGCTGGGAGAATGAGAAGATTGGTTAATTAGAAAACTACTGGAAAATTCATCTACTACATTGCCATACTTCCCGCCTGCAGAACCCAGTAATACATGCCTCTGAGAGTTTTACAGCAAAAATGGCTTCAATGAACTTAAAATGATTTCCATTTCTATAGTGCTCCAACAGCTTTTTTCTTGACAGTCTTTTAAGAAAGATACACTCATATGATTGTACATGCTTGCTATCTTGGGAAGGATAGTGGGGAGAGAGGGAGAAAAGTTTGAAATTCAAAATCTTACAAAGAGGAATGTTGAAAACTAATTTTACATATAATAAAATATTATTAAGTTTTTAAAAAAAGGAAATTCTTGATGGGATGGAAAAAGAGAAAGGTACAGTTATTATGTTATATCCCCACCCCTTTTTGAAAATGAGGAAACTGAAGCCAAGAGAAATTAAAGATTTTTCCTAGGGTTACAGTGATCAAGGTGGGTTTTGAACCCAAGTTTCCTCTCTCAATGTCTGGTGCTTTCCCCATACTACTATTCTTGGGGGTAAAAAGGGCTATGTCCCAAGGATCAGCATCTAGGGAGGGCATGTTTCCTCCCTTGGTGAAGAAATTTTGCTTCTCTCCAACCTTTTTTCACATCTTATTAAGACTTTTTTTTTTAAGCTTTTGGATTATTAAAGAGAAAAAGTTTTGAGAAAGACTTCACAACATAGGGTAAAAAAAATCAGAATTTATTTTGAAGTTCTAAGATTGAGTACTGGCTCTATTACTTACTTTAGAAAACTTGGTCAAATCATTTCCCCTCATCTAAGTTAAAATTTTCCCATTAGTAAAATGAAGCTAACTGGATAGTATCCTCTTGCACTTCTAACTATCCTGGGCATGTTGCCAGGAGAAGTAGGTTTTCTCAACTGTGAAGTGTTAGAGGAATGAGTGATGATTCTACAATTACTGTTATTATTATTGAAAGAGTCTAAAACAAATAAAAACATTTCCCTTTTAAAATAGGACAATAAACACTTCCTTCACTCTAATGATAAAATCCCAGCTAGTTAGAACTCTGGATGGTAAGGTCTGAGAATTGAATGAAACTAATGAGAAGTAAAGGTGACACTGACCAATTTCCATCCTTGCTTGGGCCAGCCTGTGAAATGAAAAATGGAAGCCTGAAGCCCCATGCTGAATTAAAGAAATTAACTGTGGAAGACCATTCCATCACCTCTGTAAGTCTGTCGGAAAGCATTTCCTAAAACTTATTTCATACTTTCCTGGTTAATATTTAGAACACTGAAACTTTCTCTGGAAATCAGTTTTTCTGTTAATCAGTCTCACTCTCTGTAATGCCTTTGGCCAACAGAATGCTCAAAACTGGAAACCCATTCCTAAGATCCTTCAGAAAGGGGAAGCCCATGACATTTCTTTGTTAGGTGGGTCATCCATTAAAAAAAAAAAAAAAACCTATTCTAAACTTCAAAGGATGCACAATTTCATGATTTCATTGAGGAGAAACCAGGACGTAGTGGAAAAGATTCTGGACTTAAAGTTAATCAAGGTCGTTTCATGTATTGCTATAGCCAACCATTTAGGGATTTATGCTCCCAAAAGGCAGAAGGAAGACCTTCCTAGCCTCAGCTGTGGTCACATGGTAATGTAGCTTCTGAAGAACCTACCTTTCTAAATTTCAGTGCCCTGAATTGTTTTTTCTTCATTCAATAAGGTACTATATACTTTATTATATCTATTACAACTGATACTTAAAAAGCAGCATGCCATTAGGTGTGGGAGTAGGGGAGAAAGGATGTGGGGAGAGAAAAGGAAAAAGGGGATTGAGGGGGTAAGGAGGAGAGAGAGAAGAGAGAGAGAGAGAGAGAGAGAGAGAGAGAGAGAGAGAGAGAGAGAGAGAGGGAGAGAAGGAGGGAGGGAGGGAGAAAGAGAGAGGGAGAGAGAGACACAGAGAGAGAACAAATGCTAGGTCATTTTGGAGTTAGAAGAAAAAAAAGCTGCATTTAAGTCCTCTAACTTGGAGCACCTTATACTTTTTCTACTTAGGATCCCTTTTAGCCTGAGATATAGGTAGATAAAATAGATATATAAATCAAACATTTACTGATAATAAATCATAAAGAAATTAGTTTAAAACAATTCTTTGTTATAATATAATTTTATCATTTATTAAAGATGAAAGCAAATTTTCATACTAATGAAATGGATGTCCTTGTTTATTTTTACATAAAACTTGGTAGAATATTTGATACTGTAGGATGTAGATCATCTTCAATGGTTTTTTTTTTCCTTTACTGTTGCCAAATTTTTCGAGACCCTCACTTTCAGTAACATGATCCCATGTAGGGTTGAGACCCACAATTTAAGAAGCTAACTCTCTCTAACTCTCAATTTAAGAAGCTGACTCTCTAATCCTGACAATCCAGGCTATTTAACTTCTCACAATTAAGATCATAAATTCCAATGAAGGAGGTACAATGGTAGAGGGAATGTCTTCACAAGGAGTTCTCTACACCTATAAAATCACTTGTCTAGACAAATATATATAAATATATATGTGTATATATACTATACACATACACATATATAGCATATATATGTGTGTATATAAAACATACACGGCAATAGTAAAAACGTTGGGAAAAAAAAGCTCTATGTGCTGCAGTATCATTTCACTAAGATTTAATTCTAAACAAGAAATTCACTTCATTAGTATGAAAATTTGCTTTCATCTTTAATAAATGATAAAATTATATATATAAGAATTGTTTTAAACAAATCATATATATATAATATGCACACATATAATACATATATGTATATATAATACATATATATTTCATTTCTTTGTATGTATATATTATTTATGTGTGTATATAAATGTGTATATATATACATATACATACATACATACACACATGAACATATACACAAAGAAAAAAAGAAAAAGGTTCAGTCATGTTACATCTCTACCTATCACTTAGTAATGTTTTGGCGAAAGGAGTTTATATAGTTCCCAACAAAAAATGGAATATGAGTAAAAATTTACTTTTTACCTGTGGCAATGCCTGAAAGTTTTTATTATCTGGAGAAATTTAGGTCACGATTCCAAAAGTAATAAAAACTGGTGCTATTTTCCTAGTGCCTTATAATTTAAAAAACACTTTTGTTTCAACAGCCTAGTGGGGCAGGTCTTGGAAGTCTTACTTTCATCTTATCACAGATGAGAAAACAGGCCCAGAAAGTGATGGGGCTGTCACAAAAACCAAAAGCTTAATTGGGAGTATTCAAAGTCAAGATCTAGGGGTCTGACATAAGAGGAAGGTAAAAGAAGGGAATATTATATAGTACCTACTATGTGCCAGGCACTTACCCACCTTTGATCCTAATTATCACTTTTTCAGATACTCTTAGATAAAATTTTATCAAAATATTTTTCTAGCCTGGAAAGTTCTATATGATTTTCCTTTGGATATGAACAGAATGCTGAGCTACAAGGGAGAGCTACGTTTTTCATTTTTGAAGATACAGTGGCCTGATTTGCAAGACCCCCTGCATCCTCCTTGCAATTTACACGGGGACTCACTACAGCAGTCCTGCTCTCTGGGTGTTACTTACTTTGGATTGACTCCTGTAAGACTGAGTTTACACAGCTGTGGAAAGAGAGCCTAGGAGGGATTAATTAAAAAGTACAACACAAATCCTTTTGGAAGTCATTCTCAGGCAGAGCTGATAGTGAGGCAGCCTCTCAGGCAGTCACAGAGGAAGAAGCTTCCACCGGTAGTAAACTTCATTTTAAACAAAATAAGCTTTTGCTGCTTTTCTGCTGATTAGATGTTCTTGACACTTAGTAGCTGTGTGACCCTAGGCAAGTCACTTCAGATCTGAGTCTCATTTTTAAAACCGGGACAATAATGCCTGAAGGAGTGTGGGTCATGGGAATCTAAAGCTGGAGGGAACCTTTGTCCCTTCCTAGTCACCTAAAGGAAATAGGACCAAATAGGGGATGGTCACTCAGAAGTATCTCTGAGGAAAGGACTCTGTAAAACATAATGTACTATATAAATATTTGTGTGTGTCTGTGTGTTTTAACCAACAACAGTGATTAAGCCAAGTCTAAGAGAAGCAGACCCTAAGGGGAGACAATTTTATTAGTAAAAAGAAAACTAGATTTGAATTCAGACTTTGCTGTTTAGTCCTTGAGTGATTTTGGCAAACTATTTAAAACTTTTTTTGGATCTCAAGTCTAGCCACCAACAAACTTTTAATGAGATCCTTCTATGGGCCCAGGACTGTGCTGGGTGAATGGGATCGAAATACTAACTTTCAAGGATTACATGCTCAGAGTCCTCATTTATAAAATGGGGGGGGGGGGAGAGGGGGGACGAGAAGGGGAGGAGGAGCTGAAATAAATGATCTCCAAGGTCTCTTTCAGTCTTAAATCTACAGACTGAAAAGCAACAAATCCCTTAAGATTAATTATTAGGAAGGCTCTCCTAATTCTTGGAAGATTTTTTTTGGGGGGGTGGGCAGAATAAGGGAAATTTATGTAATCTACACATTTTTTTCCTTCCTACCCTCATTCATTTACTATTCTCAAGCTCTTGGGAGAGATAATGCTTAATAGATTTTTTAAGGGCTTTCACAGGTGATCTTTGTGGTGTTTTTGTGTACGTGGGAACTGCTGTTACTTTGTTCTGATTTTTGCTTAAAGCAAGAGTGCCATCCCAGAACTAGTCACAGGAGGGTATTGAGCTTTACCTGCATCTCTCGTTAGGAAGAACTGAAGTCACCCTGCAAATGGGAGGCCAGTCACTCTGTCTGGGTGTGGGACATATTTATTACCAACCTGCAGAATTTTACACACAAAGAAAGGCGCCCCTCTGGGAATGCAAAGTGTCTACAAACCACAGCAGCAGAAAGCCAGCCACTGGCAGAAAGCAGAATAAATAAGCCAGCAGCCTAAGAGCCAACTGAAAGTCTCACTAACTTCCCTACACATCAATAATGCAGTAATGTCATCAACTCGCTGAAGACTCTGAACAATGCTTTTGCTGCTGCTCAGTTAATTAGTAAAGGGAGAGATTAAGGTTTTTAATCTCGCTTTCTTTTTTAACCTTCTGGGTATATTCCTATGTGAACGAAAGAAAAAAATATATTTATATGTATAATGCAATCATTTTTTAAAAGTTATCAGTGGTTAGGATTTTAAAACATCTCACATAAAAATCATAGGTTCTTTGGAGCTGGAAACACCCTGAAAAATCCTTTATTTCCACCCCACCCCCATTCTACAGATAAGGGTGATTAGAACCAGGGAAATGTGACCAACCTTGGGTCACACAGCCAGAGTAATAGATTTAAGACTCCAAGTTAATTTATATGTTTATCAAGAGCCTGCTTATGCAAAACAATGTGCTAGGTGCTAGGGGATGGGATTGACTGACCCTATGATTGGATTGGTATAGAAACTCCCAAAAGAGGAAGTCCCTTCTCCCAAGGCTAGTCCGCATTTTCTCTGCAACTGCAGGGTCAGAGAGCCAAGTTAGTGTGTCCCAGATGAGACCTGGATCCAAGGCTACCTCAACAGCTACCAGCTTAAGGAGGGGTACCATCTCCTTTGGACCCAAATAGATGTGACAGTGCTAAAGTTAGTGAATAACTTGGCTTTAAACACGGATTTGTGTTGAACCCCACTATAGGCAGTAGATATAAAGCAACATCTGCATTTCCCCCAGAGAACTCGACCTTCTCATTCCCTTGCCTCTTCCCAGCAGGACCCTCTTAGCCTCCTTCTCTGAAAAGACCCTCTAGGCAAGCTTGTTTTCACTATACAAAACACATCAGAGTAACCGAAGAAAGGAAGTTTTAATTTGTATTAAATGTCAAGGTTTCTTCTCTGTGTTCTTAAGAGAAAAAAGAATCTTGGGAGTCTGAAGGGGGTGGGGGTGGGAGGGTAGACTAGAAGGAAAGGAATCTGTATCCAGAAGCAGCCATTAGCTTCTTCTCTCACACCTTCAGGGGCCAGCTCATACTAATGGTTTCTCCTCCTCTATAAATCAGTAGGGCTGCAGCTGATTCACTCAGTCTGGGGAGCCAGGGAAGCAGCTTGGGCCAAGGCTGGGTCCCCTGTTGATGTTTACCCTGCTGCAGGTAATGAGCCACTTGATGAATCTAACACGTGGTACTCAACAACTTTTCCCAGGTTTATTGCCCTAGGTCTCCAGAAAATAGGAGGAGGGGAAGTAGGCATCCCCTGAATTGCTTAACACTTTAATTGGGAAAGATCCTGATTTTTTTCCCACCTTCCTCCAGCTTTTCCTCCCTCCTCCTCAGTTGGGGATCACAGCCCACCTCCCAGGTGCCTCTACCAACAGCCCTGCAGAATCTTTTCTCCATCACACTCTTGAGTCCTTAAAGACCAGGACCCCTTCTGGGCTATTTCCTGCCACAAATTGGGAAACACAACCAGGCAAGCAGATAAAATTCAAATGAACAATTATTAAACACCTCTTCTGTACAAAGCTCCAAAGTCCCGTGCTAAAGGAAGGAGATAGCAAAAAAGAGAAGTCTTCCAAACATTAAACAGCTCATTCTGTAGTATAGGTTTTCTACCAAACATCCTTAACTCCATTTTCTAATGTTTTCCCCTAAATGAGAAAGAAGAAAAGCTGATTGATTATAAGACTCTCGGAGAATAGGATAGTGTCTTTCTCATAGGCTCTAGAGCTTAAACTTGGAAGTGATTTCAGTGGTTACAAAGCCTGGTTCTCTCATTTTACAGATGAGGAAACTGAGGCACAACTGGCACACTGACATAACCATTCTGGAAGCCAGCACCCGGACCACCAGATTCTGTCTCAATCCAGCCCTTTTCCAACATCATCTCACAGGACCAACTTTGCAGACACAAAATTGATTTGGGGACACCTGGACTCTCATGATCACAGTTCAATTCCTTTAATTTTCCAGGTGAGGAAACTGAGGCTCTATGAAGTTAACCGATTCGCTCAGTTTCTCCCAGGTAGACTAAGGACAGGGCTCAGTCTCAAACACAACTTTTCCTACTTCAAAATTCTTTCACTTACACCATGATTTCAAAAATTCCGTGACTTGGAGTGAAAACTTGCAAATGTTTCTGGGAAGACCAGCAGCTAAGCCAGTGGCTTTTGTAGCCCGCTGGTTACTGGGCAGCGTTTCTTGGCAACAAACACTGACTTCTAAGTTGTCATGGCATTTCACTACCCCACGATCGCAGGATGCTCCTAGCCCGGGAACTTTTAATGAAGAGTTTGGGGCTGGAGTTTCAGCTGGTGCAACTTTTTTTTTTCCTTTAAAAAAAATCAATCGATCCAACCCATTCAAAACCCAAAGGGGCTCCTTGGAATCAGGACAGAGTCCCCAAATTCAGCCCTAGGACACGACGGGAGGAGTTGAAGAAGTTGCAGGGCTTAGACAGCAGGCAAGCAAGACCCCTCATAAACACACCACATGGCAAATCATAAATGCAAGCTAACGCACCATTGTCTCCACTTCTCATGCAAAATCCCCCCTCCCGCCCCGTACCTTGCAGGAGGACAAAGAAAGAACAAAGTTAGGACGAGAAAGAGAGTGACTTACCATTGGCAGGGACACAGAGGTTTGCGGAGCCACTTTTAACTAAGAATGAATTAGGGACAAACTCTTCCTCAGAGTCAGAGTCCTGGGTTGGCTGGGCCACACCGTTGCCTAGCAACCTCCTCTGGCTCTCATTGGCCGGTGGGGAAGGGGGAGGGGAAGGGGACTGCTCAATAGGGGTTGATGAAGCAGATGAACAATGCAAGGGACGACCTGCGGACCACAAGCACAAACACAGACAGAAAAATAAAATACTTTTAAGGAACACACGGGAGGTTTGGGGTAGGGGTTGGGGGATGGGGACGAGAGCGGGGGAATCAAGGTAAAACATGCATCAACGACACAGGAACTTATAAAAGGAGATGTACCGCACATATTGGGGTCTGTGCTCATTTGCTTACAGGGGAACGGCTGTGCAGGCTCTGCAGAAGTTGCAAAGCAAGCACCTTTGAAGCAGAGTAAGTTTATGCACATACTCGAAGTTTGGGGAGAAGGGCGCTGCAGAGTCCGCGTGCAAACTAGGCAGAACTCGGGAGCCTCAGAATCACGTGGTAAAATGCTTAGTGACTAGTACCATTTATTTTCCCGTAATCTAGATCTAAAATCTAATTCTTAAATCTGACAGACTTAAAAGCAAGATTCTGGGCCTGAGGGTCGCCATCTGCATAATGAAGGGTTTGGACTAAACTTTATCTAATGTTTCTTCCCCGTCTTAACCTTCTCTGTTCCATAAGGTCCCCCTAACTCGAAGATAGTATGATCTGAGCTCCCTCCCCCTCTCTAATATTCTGCTTTTAAACTCACAATTTATGCTCTAAGTTCTTTCCTAGCTCTAACAATATAACATCATTCTAAAGCATTCTATGTTCTGAAATCCCTCCTAACCCTGACAGTATGTGTTCTAAGATCGTTCCCCACTCTAACGTTCTATGTCCAAGAGTCCTTCAGCTTTAATGTCCTATGTCCAGGGATTCCTCCCAGCTCTAAAGTTCTATGTCCAGAGGTCCTTCCCAGCTGTAATGTTCTATGTCCACGGGTCCCTCCCAGCTCTAACATTGTGTCCCTCCCTGCACTAGCATTGTGTTCTAATATCTCTTCCAGCACTAAGATTGTAAATTCTAATGTACCTTCTATCTCTAACATTCTTTTTTCTCCCTAATGTCTCTTCCTCCTCTTCATTTTTATTTGAAGGTTCATTCCATCTCTAATACTCTATGATTCTGTGACCAAACCCCTCACTCTTTTAGGATGCCCAATTTAAAGGCAGCACTTAGAGGTACAGATAGAAAACCCTGCAATTTATAACCAAGGCTGGCATTCCGATATGTGCAATACATCTCCCAAAACAGGACATAAGCACAGACATATAAAAAAGTTACATAGTACAAAGACAATGCATACTGTCTGACAGTGAGGGCTTAGTTATTTATGCCCCCTTCTGAAATACTGATTTGTTTTGTTTAAATTCAATGAACTGAATCCAGATTTTGACAAGACTTGACTATAGAAAATTTAACACATTGTGGTATTCAACAAATTTGGCAGGTGGGGGAAAAGGAATAGGGACAATATGAGAGGGAGGGGAAAGAATAAGAATACCAGCAGCTGTTGAATATTTAGAGATTTGTGTGTGTGTGTGTGTGTGTGTGTGTGTGTGTGTGTGTGTGTGTGTGTGTGGTTAACTCAACCTTTAGCTCCAATTGAGTTCACAGTCACCAAATGTTACCAGATTGTACATAGGACACATCATTCCTATGTCATCTTCCTAACCCAGCCATACCACAACCTGTCTTTCAGAGAGGATGCATGACATATTGGACTTGCATTGAGAAAAATCTAAGATCAAGGCTTAACTCTGGCATTTAATAGCTGCATGATGTTGGCCAAGTTGCTCATGCCCTCTGAATCTTTTGTTTGTTTGTTTGTCTGTAAAATAGGGATAAATGATAATTGCACTACCTACCACACTGGACTATTGTGAGGAAAATTCTTTGTGAAACAGAAAATGTGGGATACTATTAAAAATATGAATAATTCCAGAATCACCAAATACAGAGCAATGAAACTTAAATTTTCCCAGACTGCCTCTTATGTTCAAGACCCTGGATTTCATAGAGAGAATTAAAAGATAAAGAGGACAGAGTCCCCTGCTCACATGGAGTTTATCATCTATTGGAGATGTTCATAAATATTTATATGCATGAAGATTTGTATGAACTGACAGAATGAAGTGAGCAGAATCAGGAGACAATTAATACTCTAACAACAATTTAACCATTTTGAAAGAAGTAATCAATTAATGATTCCAAGGTATTAATGATGAAGAATGTTACCACCTACTTCATGACACAGGAGAGATATAGACTCAATATATAGGATGAGATATACAGCTTTTTTTTTTTTGACTATGGCCAATAGAGAAATTTGTTTTGTTTGGCTATGCACATTTGTTATGTCATTTTAAAAAAAATTTCAGTGGAGAAGGGTGAAAGGAAGAAAAATAAATGCTTGATAAATGAAAAAAAATTATATGTGGATGTATTCCACCAAATGTTTTCAGTGTTTTTTTTTTTTGTTTTTTTCAAAAACAGTGTTTGATGAAGTAGCATTGTGGGACATGATATCATTACAATATGTAATGATTCAGGAAACTATTTAAGTGCTTATTCTATACATAGCACCATGTTTATCACTGAAGATAGAATGTTATTACCTATGTCCAGCCCTCAAACAGTCTATGATCTAATGGAGAGGAAGCACAAATATACAAATTAAAATGATTCAAGGGAGATTTAGAGAAATTTTAAAATGAAGACCAGGCAAATTATAAGAAACATCTCAGGAGACATTATTTTCAGTTGGGGGTGTTGGCGGAAAACTCACACAATGTATAAAGGATATTTTTATTATTAATTGATAAAAAGTTTCTAATTTCTAGGCAAGTGAATACTATGGTCAGAACTCATAAATTTAGTAAATGGATTAGAAGAGAGTTGTTAACTAGAAGTTAATGAGTTTGCATAGGTTATATAATAGTTCAGGCAAAATGTATTAAGATCTTGATCTGGTAATAGCAAAAGAAGCAGAAGAACATTTAAATGATGTAAAGACCCTCCACCAGCAGGAGACTGGTTATCTTGGGATGCAGAATGAGAATAAAGGCTAGGCTTGATATGACAATGGTAATTTTTAGAGTGGAAAGAAATAAATGGGTGAAATGGATGGTCTGAAAGGTTTTGAGGATAACCATCAGATTGATTGAAGAGATGGAGAAACTAGATCAAAGAGAAGAAGATAAATGAAAGTTTACAAAAAGAATCTATTATCAGTTCATCTTTCTATAGAAAGGCAGCCTCTGTGTATGAAAAAGGAGAACTGAGAGACAAGAGATTCAAATTTAATCCATTTCTTATTTCTTATTATCTGTGTAAACTTGGACAACTCAACCCTTCTCTCTAAAATGGAGGTAGTAATAGTACCTACATCCTAGGATGAGGATCAATTGAGATAGTATATATCAAGTGCTATATAAATTATATAATTTAGTAATAGTGATAGTGTAGTGATAGTGTAGTGGTAGTAGTAGTAGTAGTAGTAGTAGTAGTAGTAGTAATAATAGTAGTACTAGTACTACTAGTAATAATAGTGATGGTGGTAGTAGCAACAGCAGTAGCAGTAGTAATAGTAGACGAGGTCCTTACATTTTTTATGTCATAGGCCATTTTGGCAGACTGGTAAAGCTTGTGGATTGCTTCTCAGAATCACATATTTAATGCAGAAATTAAAATACATGGCATCACAAAGCAAACCAATTATACAGAAATATAGGTATCAAAAAATAAGTCATAGGTTCCACATTAAGATCCTTGAGGACAATGAGTGAGTCATTTTTGTTTGTTATGCCCAGTGCCTGAGGCTGTGTGGATTAGTAGTTAGAGAGCATGAATCCTGATCAGAAAGTTCTACCTCTGATCACTTCTGGCTGTGTGATCCTAAGCAAACTGATTAACCTCTCACTATCCCTAGGCAGCTCTCTGCAGATGCCAATCTAAATTGGTAAAGGGAGTTTTCTTATTGGAAATTCACTATATTAATGGTATCACAGAGTTCCAGGGGAAAGGGAAACCTTATTGCCTAGCATAAGGCAGTCATTTAACAAATTCTTGTTGACTGAGATCAATTAAGAATTCAACCCCCATCCCTCATGTAATAGATGTGAGGAAAATAGATTCAGAAAAGGTAGGTAAATTATATCAGGTCATTTAACAACTCTGAGTCTCAAGTTCCACATCTGTAAAATGAACACAGTAATAATTGCCATATTTATTATCTTAGGTGCTTTGCTAAAATTCATGTGGTTTTTTTTTAAGGCCACCTACATGTGAGTTGTTATTCTTGTAAACTTTAAGTTCCATTAGTGCAGGAACTAAATCTTAACTGAATCTTGCATCTGTCCAGGTTGTAGCTCAGATTTCTCCTTGCATCTTTAAAGACAAACAAACTGCTACAATCATAGCAAAATTTGTTGCAGTCAAATTCGTAGTGCAAGGGTAACCATTCCCTATTCACCTAGGGGCTACTAAGGCTCAGCTGTTCAGCTGGGTCATGCAGCTGGTGAGTGTCACAGCAGGGACTCAAACCCAGTCTTCCGGATGCACCACCACAGGGACTCTCTCTGAGAGAACCAAAAGGAGACATCTCAGCCAGAGCACATGGTGAAGGTGGGTGGAAGGAGGAGTGGGAGTCGAGCATGAATTTCTAGTTACTCTGGCTCATCCAAAAATGATGTGTAGAATGAGATATATTTTGGAGGGAAAGTTTACAAAACAAAACCCAAACAACCAAAATAAAGTAGACAAAATGGGATTTGGACATATTGGGTTAAATGAATCACAAGTGGATCCTGAGTTTTCAGACTGTAAGAATGAAAGATATGAAAATCTGCTTAAATTGCTTTATACTCGACTAAAACAACATTAGAGATTAGCTAGACCAACTTTCATTGGGATCCAGCACAAACATTTTCTTTAAAACATGGCCCACAAGTGCTCATCTGGACCCAGCTCAGTTAGTTCCCAAGGGAGGCTCATGGCCACCACAGCAGCTCTCTGCATTATTGGATGGCCTTAATTCTTAGTAACTTCTTCACTGGCCACAGACTCACAGGACTTCAGAGCTGGAAGGGTTCTGGAGGATTTCCAGTCTTCCCCATATCTGAACTGGAATCCTCTCCACAAAACAGTACTGACCAGTCTGCTCGAAGATTCCTAGTGATGGAGAATCTATTGCCTCTGAACATACCAATTTGCAAAAGCTCTAAGTGTTGGGTAGTTATTTCTGACATTGAGCTTAATCTATCTCTTGGCACATTCTTCATCCTCCTATAGCTATCGTTACTAATTCTGTCCTTTGGGGCCAACTATAAGTCTAAAACTCTTCTTCCATGTAGCCCTTCAAATACATTAAGAAAGAGATTCCTGTCCCCCTCCCTTTTCTCCCCTAAGTTTTCTCTTCTATAGACTAAAGGCTTAGGTTTCCAAGTAGCTTCTCTGTTCTGACTTTTGGAACAAGAGAGTAAATCTAATTAACCCTCCTTTTTATACCATTAATCCTTTCAATATTTGAACAAAATAATCATAATAATATCATTAATCATTAATAAAATAATAACTATATGTGATACAGCTAGCTATTATGATGAAATACAAAGAAAACTGAAATATAGAAAAACTTCCTATACCTATGTTGTTGCTGTTTAGTCCCATCTGATTCTCTGTGCCCAATTTAGGGCAGAGATATACTGGAACAGTTTGACATTTCCTTCTTTTGCTCATTTTATAGATGAGGAAACTGAGGCAAACAGAATGAAGTGACTTGTAAATATCTGAAGTTAGATTTGAACTCAAGAAGATGAGTTCCTGATTCCAAACCCAGTGTTCCATCCACTGAGCTGCCTATTATCTAGCAAAGATTGGTGAAGTACTTTACAAAAAAATATTCCATTTGATTCCCATATCAATTCTGGGAAGTAGGGGCTATTATTATCCTAATTTTACATGTGAAGAAACTGAATTGGAGAGAAATAAAATGTCTTGCCCAAGATCACACAACTAAAAAATGTCTGAGGTTAGATTTGAACTGATTCCAAGTCTAGTACTCTATCCATTGAGACTTCTATTAAGATTAAATAGCGGGTTGATCTTTGACAAGCAACATCCAATTGATTTTCACTTACAATGAGATATGGCAATATCTGTAGTTTCTTATGGTACCAATGTTACGAGTATTGCTAATACAAATGTAATTTATTGCCTACATTCATAATTGAAAGAGATGCTAAATTTCAGTTAGTTTGGTGAAAATAAGTGGCTCCCCCCACCATCAACCCCTTGAAATCCATCCCAAGGCTCACTTTAACCAGCCCTGCTTTAATTCCTGATAGTCAACATTTAAAAGTGTGTTCTCCTTCTAAAATTTTTTATTCTAATATTCTGAGTCATGAAAATCATTTCAAGTTTAAACATTTGTTATTTTCATATACCCTTTGGATCACAGTTCCTTCTACCTTGGACGTTGCATGGTCTAAGATCTCTTCCAACTCAAAGGATCTAAAAGAACTACATACAAGACTTCAACCATAAAATGGATCTTTAAAGTCTCTTGTAGTTCACAAGGTCTATAAGAACAATATACAAAACTCCAACTATATAATGGATCCATGACAGCTTAAGTTTGGGGGGAGGAGGAGGAAAGAATAAGAAAAGAAAGGCTAAATGGCAGTCTCCTCAGGCTCCCTTAACATAAGTAAACCTTTTCCCATCTGTTAAATCCTATGGGCCAAACTTAGCTATTCAGGCAGCTCCCACTAAGTCAACTTGAGTTGACAGTGGGTATTTTCAGAGTAGACTCAAGCTATTTGTCTCTATGACTTATACTGGGAAATGCTCTCCAGAAACCAACCTGTAGTAAATTGCTCACACTATATTTCAACCCAGTTTCATTTGACTTTCCTCCTCCCACCTTTTGGGGCTTTAAAAATTTTTCCCTCCTGACTGTATCCCCCCCTTCACAGTAACTAAGTCCCCTTCTCTCAAATGCCTGAGAAAAGTAGCTGTTTAAACACACATACATATATACACATAAACTATGTTTCTGTATGTGAATTCTTTCAGGTCACAGAGCCTGTGATGAACATACTCATTTCTTTGGATTATATATAGATATATAAACATGCATATGAACATATATCTATACATATTAATCAATTTCCAAATATTTATTAGTTGTTTATAACATACTTAGTACTGTGTGTTCTGTCTTAGAACTACAAAGGCAATAATGAAATAGTCCTTGCTCTAAAGGAGCAAGTGTGTGTGCGTGTGTGTGTGTGTATGTAAGGGAATCAGGATATAAAATGTCATCTATATAAAATACACATGAGGCAATGTTGGAGGAGGGGTCCTAGCAGCCAAAGAGAATAAGGAAAGGTCTTATGTAAGAGCTTTGATCTTGAATAAATTTAAGATTCCAAGAGATGGAGTTAAGGAGAAAGTTTACCCTAGTCTTTGAGGACTTGTATAAAGACATGGAAACTCTCATCATCTGTGAGGAGTTGAAAATGTAAAAAGAGAGGCAGCCTGGTATCTCTGTGTAGAAAGAGTCTGAAGTCAGGAGGATCTGAATCCAAATCCGGCCTCAGACCTCATTAACTATGTGATCCTGGGCAAGTCATTTAATCTGTGTTTCCCTTAATTGACTGGAGAAGGAAATGGCAAATTATTCCTGTAGTTTGCCAAGAAAACTTTATGAACAGTATTGACATGCTATGGTTTGTGGGTCATGAAGAGTTGGACACTACTGAACAACATCCTTCATCCATATACATATATTCATATATATGTGGTGTCTACCATCCATCTCTCACATGATCAGAATTCTTTACAATTTACAAAATGCTTTACTCACAAGGTAAGCAATAATGATGTTAATGATGATGATAATCATAATGTTTGTAAGCTCCATGTGAGCAGAAATTGTCTTTTAGTCTCTTTTGAGTATCCTCAGTAGTTATCTCAGTTATTGGAACATCATAAACATTTAATTAATGTGTATCAATTGATTAATAATAATATTAATGATAACAGCTGGAGAGACATTATGATATAGTAGACTGAATCCCAATCCTGGAGTCAACCCTTATCATGTCAAAGATGAGGGAACTGAAACCTAAAAACATAATAAGTAGCAGAGATAGAATCTGGAGCGAGGTTCAATGATTCTAATTTTAGTGATCTTATTAACTTCATCTTAGAAATGAGGAAAATGAGGATCTGAGGGTTGGAGTGACTTATCAAGATCATGGAGTCTGCACTCAAATTCAAGTCTTCAGCTTGCTGATCTGGCATACTCTTTCTACTACATCAGAATGCATTTCTATATTTTGGGTCTTTTCCATTAAACTGTCTAAATCCCCCAATATGGTGATTTGGAAAGGGGTATGCTAGCTAGATTAATTACAAATTACTCATAAATGTGAATGAGCAGAGACTGAAATTTATGGTAGACCTTTGACAATTGACAGTCACAATATGGCTAGTTCAACAGGAAGTCTAGGCCTTGTCCTGAGAGTTGATTAAGAAAGCCGTCTCTTAACAGCTGTTTTCAAAGTCATATAATATTTCCTGAAGTTTCACCCAGGATTTTTTTTTTAAACTTCATGTTATTTTTCCTGTTGAACTTACAGCTGCACAGCTCCAGAAGAAAGAGGACACATGCGGATTTCCTAGACATCACTTGGATTCAGATTGCTTAGTGAGGAGACCCAAAGTCTACTGGGGAGGGGGGAAAGTAAAAAAAAAAAATCTCAGGGACACATAGGGGACTAATAAGAAAAGGAAGGCATAGTTCAATGGGATGAGCATCGGATTTGGAGGCAAACAAGGTTGCCTCTAATGTGTGGCCTTAATTTCACTCATACTCTTATGTAAAATGAGGGAATTGCCCTATTTCATCTTTAAGGAACCTTGCAGTTAGTTTCTGCAATGGAAAAACAATGGAAAAGACTGAATTTAATGGACTTTTTATAAGGCTGGATATGGACGGAAAGATTATTAATAAGGTCTTAAGAACAGAATCATGACATGTTCCCTTCTAAGGAAGAGAAAAGGACTTAAAAACTTAAAGTATCTGAGCAGAAAGGACCTTAGCTTATATTAAGACATGGAACATAAAATGTTGGAGTGGAAGAGAACCAATAATGCAGCCAGTTAGAACAGGAAAAGATCTCAGAACATGTTGCACATAGAACAGACAGATTACTGGAGTTGGAAAAGGCATTGCATTTTCAGAGAACACAGAACACAGAAGGGTGTCTTTGGAGGAGACCTTAAAACATAGAGAATTAGAACATCAAAACATATTAGGTTTGGAAGGGACCTCAAGACATAGACTATGAAAATGTAGAACAGAGCCAGTTAGACTAGATGGGACCTTAGAACAAAATGTTTGAACATGGAATATGGGATGTTAGAGCTAAAAGAGAAGCATTTAAGATGATGAATGTTAGAAGTAGAACATAATTCAGAATGTTGGGATACAGAATACGATATGGTACAGTTAAATGGGTCCTTAGAATACTATGTTTGAATAAAATAAAGAACTGGGAGGAACTTCAGGGACTAGGAAGGGCCTCAAAATGTAAAATGTCAAAACACAGACATTAGAGTGAGGGGAGATCTCAGAACAAAATGTAAAATTATAGATCATAGAAGGTTGGAATTGGAAAGGTTCTTAGATCATTCAATGTCAGAGTTGGAAGAGAGGTTAGGCAGCATTTAATCCAATGCACCAATTTTCCTGAGGAGGGACCTAAGGTGCAGAAAGAGAAAATGACTCGACATCTTCATTGAAGGTTTTCAAGTGATAGCTGAATGCATTGAGAAGTGTGGCAAGAGTTGGAGTGGACAACGTCAGAAGTCCTTTCCGGGTCTAGGATAATACAAGATAATATTAGCTAATGGCAAAGTCTCTACTAGGCCAAAATCTTGTGGTTCAGTCCTATTCTTACTACCAAGTGGAGCTCTATCTCTAATTCTAATGAAGAAAAAGAGACTCATTATTTAAAATATAATAACAAAAGCCAACCATGAAGGAAAGCAAAGGGGAAAAAAAAGGAAAAAAAAAGAATCTACTTGGATTGAAATGGCCATGTGCTGTTAGCAGTTTATAGTAAATACCCCCTTTTCCATAAATAATGTGATTATAAACAATTCTCATCATGTGAGCAAATTTATCCAGCTTCTTCTTGCTTGTGGCATATTTATGCATGGCAGTTTAAAAGTTTTCAAGGAAATGCAAGCCTAATTAGGAATTCAGCTTTCCAGAGATTGTTTTGCCTTTTCTTAGATGAGGAGTACAAAGAAGAAGGCAATCATCGAAGATGATGAGTTGGCATAGAAAAGGCCCTTGGTGATGAAATCTATCCGAAGCCAGAGGAGGTGAAGTTCCCGTGGGGGAATTCCATACAAAGCTGGGGGAGAAAGAACATTTGTTTTTGCCCTGAAACCCAGACTATTCAGAAAATATGAATTTACTGGCACTTTGAAAAAGGCCAATTTGTTGAAGAAACAGTTATGGAATGGTAGAAATAGTTTTGACCCGGGAGGCAGGAGACTTGAATTCTATCCTGGCCCTCCCTGTCATTGGTTTGGGGACTAGAGGGAAAAAAAACATTACTCTCTCTTTCTGGGGCTCAGTTTCCCTCTTTATAAAATCCAGGACATGGACTAGATAAATTCTAAGTTATCGATCATTTGTGACACTGTAGAAGAGTTAAGAAATGGAGGGATTGATTCTCGTTGTTCCACTAACTTCCCCTCATTGTGCCTCAGTTTCTTCATGTACAAAATGAGGAAGAGCTAGATTAAATCTAGGATCAAATGAGATAATATCTGTAAAGTGCAGAGCTTAGTACCTGGAATAAAGTGGATACTTAATAAATGCTTATTCTCTTCTTTTCCCTTCAAATATGCCTCCCAGCTCTAATAATCGATGATTGTGTTCCCTTCTGTCTCCTCACTTAGTACTTTCCTATATCTTTGTACATTTGTTGTTATCATTGTGGCTCTCTGTGACTTCATTGGGGTTTTCTTGACTAAGGCACTGGGTTTGCCATTTTCTTCTCCAGCTCATTTTACAGATGAGGAAACTGAGGCAAAGGATGTTAAATGACTTGCCCAGGGTCACACAGCTAGTAAATGTCTGAGGCTTTGAACTCAGTTCTTCTTGCCCCCAGAGTTGGTGCTCTATCCACTATATCATCTACCTGACCCTTTGTGTATACAGTGTTTATCATATTCTTTTTTGCAGAATGGGAGAGTGCTGGTCTTGGAGTATGCAGTAATGCTATTGATGAATAACATCAAGTGCTCACTGTAATGTCACAAAATCATCATTGAGCCGTGCACAATTTAATAGGTATTCTGCCCATTGTACACTTTGACAAATGTTTAAATGAATTACAATGGAAAGATGTGCCCCCTTTGAAATGTTTTCTAAGGTCTATTCTAGCTTCAGTGTTTCTTTCAGTTCTGACAATCTATATTCTAAAGTCACTGTAATGCTGACATTGTAAACTGTAAAGTTTGCTCTAATTCTGTCATTCCTGATTCCATATATTTATGACTAAGGGCAGCTAGATTGTTCAACACATGTAGGATTGAGCTTAGAATAAGGAAGACTCATCTTCATCTCCTGAAATGATTCTGCAACAGCATATTTAATGCCTTGTCCATCCAACCAGACTAGATTGTGAGCTCAAAGACAAGGGTCATCTTACATGTATGTGTATCCCTGCCACATCTTGCACATAGTAGGTCTTCAACTATCTTTTGCTTGATCAAGGTAGAGATACCAAACTTTAAGAGAGGGGAATAAATTTCCACTTTTTGCTCACCTCCTGAATTTTTTCAACCCCAAACTTCTATAGGATGACCTAGACATAGCTGTCCTACCTCTGATCACAGAATTACGAAACACTGGGATTGGAAAAGATTTTGGTGGCCATTTACCTCGATGTTTACCTGAAAACAATTCAGTTTACAGTATGTTCAATTTACACGTCATCTAGCCTTTGCCTAAAGATTTCTAATACACTGGTCTATTTCATTTTTTGAAAATTCTAATTGTTAGAATTTTTTCCCCTCATACTAAGTGTAAATTTATGTCCCTTGTAACTTCTTCTACCCATTGCTTCTAGTTCTGTTTTCATGGGTTAAGCAGAGAAAATCTTTTCTCTCTAACATATAATGACTTTTCATAAACTCAAGGGGGAGAAGGGCTAGCATGTCCTCCCTAAATCCTTTTTTTAAATCAGGCTTAACATTCCCAGTTCCTTCTACAATTCTAATTTCTTATGTATCATGGACTTGAGACTCATCACCATTCTGGTTGCTGTCCTCTGGACATTCCTTCTTAAAATGTGGTACCCAGAAAAAGTTCTTATCACTCTTGTTGTCCTCTTCTGAACCAACTCAGATTTGTCAATATTCTTCCTCAAATGTAGTTGTAGAATTGAACAGGAGTGGTCCGTCTAAGGCAGAACTGAGCAAGACTTTCATCTCCTTTCTTTTGAATGCTATGACTTGATGGAGCCAGGACTAGAATTAACTTTTTTTTTTTTTTTGGATATCCTGTCACTCTATTGATGCAGAATGTGTTTGTAACTAAACTCCTCTTTTCACATTAATAATTGCTTGGCCATTCTTTTCTCTTCCCTACTCTTGCTCTCAAGTTTCTATCCTGTATTTGTCCAGTTGAATTTTTAAATCCAAATGTAGCAATTTTTTTTTCCCACTCTATTAAAATTTACCTTGTTAAATTTGCCCCACAATCCCAGTGTGTTATGATCTTTGGGGATGATGAATCTGCCATGTTACATCTTAACAATTCTGTCCATCCTTTCCAATCTAGTGTTCTGGACAAGAATACAATGAGGAAATGGAGGGTTTTTTTATTTGTTTTTGTCTATGATGGAGCCACTAATACATATATCATTGTCAAGACTCAAATTCAGTTTTCTGATTCCAAGTTTATCTATGACTCTCTCACTTTACCAGGAAACTTATGTAATTTTAAATAGTTAATGAAAATGAGAACCTTTAACAAAACTATATGGTAGGGATGATTGCTCTAAATTTTTGCTGTCACCAAAATCAAAATATTAGTAATTAAGAAGGATGAGATATATTATCCATGAGACCTGAGCAGGTAATTCCCTATTCTGGTCTCAGTTTCCTCCTTTGTAAAATGAGGCATTTAGAAATAATTTCTAAGGCCCTATCTAACAACTTTAAATCTATACTCTTGTGATGGGTTTATATTTCTGAGACAAAAGCTCATTCCAAATTCTAAACCAAGGAACCCTGAACTAGTGCCCCAAGGGACTTTGGAGTTTGTTCACTGCTGGCAAAACGTGACTTCCTGATTTTAGAAGAGGAAAGAGTTTTTTTTTTAATGTATTAAAAATCCTCCAGCGGCTCTGGATAGAACCTGAAAAAAGCAGTATTTAGATGATTTAAGCACAGATGCGTCAAGCTCATATGGGTTAGATTTCCCATCGATTTCACATGGTTTTTTTTACAAACGAAAGGAACATAAAAATTGCCCAGAGGGCATGAGACGCATTTGGGGTTTTATCAAACCCCAAGCATGAGAAAGGCAGCTTGGGAGACTCTGCGAACCTAAACTGCAGCTGGGATGGCCCGTCCCTGGCACATGACACACGATGTGTGTGGGGGTGTTTAATAATTTCCAGCTGTGACTTTCATGTACTTGTGCCTAAGATGCCACGGCGTGTATTAGGAAGGTAAGTCTTGCAATGCCAGGAGAATCCAATGTCCCACCTTTAATATCTTAGGAGGACTTGCTGGAGATGGAGAAGAGAAGAGAGTTGGAAGGTGTGACTGTCCCATGTAGTTCAACCTATACATGAAAGCAGGAGATACTGGCAAAAGCCAATTATTAAATTTTAATGTGAGCATTTACATCTTGGAAATCAGTAAATACTGCAAGTCAGAGTTGATAATTTTGTTGACTGTTGTGATTTAAGAAAGTGACGAAGAAAAGGTTAAGAATGTAGCTTTAAACTTTAAAGTATATTCTTATAGGTTTGCATATATTTTTTTCCAGAAAACCAGTTGTTAAATTTTACCAGCACACCACTGCATGAAAGGAATCCTCACTACAATGTCTCCAACAAGCCACCATGGAAATATTACTGGAGAGCTTTCAAGGAGGAAAAGTCTACAGTTTCCTGTGTGAGCTTATTACACTTTGGGATAGCTCTGTTATTAAGTTACAATGATTAAGACTATGATTAGATATTAAGTTATGATGATTAAAATTATTAAGATTATGATGATCAAATATGGACCCTATTCTGATGAGAATTATCTTTAGTAAGGGGGAATATTAGACATAAGCAAATTTGTAGTATTATATAATAAATACATGATAATTAAAAACTGTTTCATTAGATTATAAACTTAGCGCTAGAAGGAATCTTTGAAGTTATCTTTTCTTCTTTTCTAAGTTTTCATGATCAGTTTTCACTAGGTACTGGATATCCTCTCTCACACCCTGAAATCTCTACCTCTGTAACCCAGTAACAGAATAATTCAGAGACTCACTCCTCTCTGATCCTCTTGACCATCCTGTCAATGCTCCTTAAAGGGGACTCACTACCTGCCCAGATTCTTTTCATGCTAGACTTTAAGATCTGCCTGGCTTTTCTATCTGCCGTGGAGTTGAGCCTTCCTAAATGCATATCTTCCCCAAGTAGAATGAGATTTCCCTGAGAACAGGGACTCTTGATTTCCTATCTCTAATGTAGGGACTTACTAGGTCACCATTGTGGAGTCTACATCAACCAGCAGAGATCATGGATGTTCCTCACTTTATTAGGTAGACTTTCTGTATTGCTGTACCTTGAGTACCCAGGGCTATCCTTTTTTTTCTGTAAAGAGGCACCAGAAAACAGCTTTAATATTAATTAGGAAGGGAATAAGCATATATAATACTATCTGTCAGATACTATGCAAAGTGCTTTACAAATATTATCTTATTTGATCATTACAATGACTCTTGTATATAGATGCTATTATCCCCATTTTGTAGTGAGGAAACTAAGGCAAACAGAAATCAAATGACATTCCTCGGATCACAGCTAGTATGTGTATGAGGCCACATTTGAACCCATGATTCCAGACACAGCTCTCTATCTACTGCAACATCAATTGCTTCTGGTGTAAATAACAATTATCCTCCAAATAAGAAATCAATATGTTATATTGAGAGGGAAGAATAAATAAAATTTAATCCAATAAACATTTATTGAGTGTATTTTACAAATAAGGCTCTGGAGATATATGGAAACAAAACAGACCCTGCTCTCAGGAATCTTGAATTTTATATGGGTACAAGTACCTAAATAATAATGATAGAAGCAAGAATGGGATCCAGTAATGATCACAGGATTATACATTTAGAGCCTGCAGGGTCCTTAGAAATTATTCCAAATCCTCTTATTTTACACAAAAAGAAACTGAGGTATAGAGAGGGAAAAAATGCAAAGAGCACGTCTCATCAAAAATGCTGCCTCTGCCAGATACTCCTATATTGATCAAAAATGGAAAAAATCCCCCCTAGTCTTTATCAAAGAGAACTCAGAGAATGCATTGCAATATAGGCCATCTAGTTTAGGCATTCAGCCCTTCATTTGGGCAAGCACTACTGAGTCATGATATTCATAGGAATTTTAGAACAGCAAGTGATCTTAGACATTTCAGTTACCCCCTTATTTTATAAAATGGGAAACAGGTTCTCAGAAAGATCATTTGAATTGCTCCACATCACAAGTTAGTATAGGTCTTCCAATTATGTGTCTTCCCTCCCCAGATGGTAAGCACAAAGTCAACAGAACCCCATAAAAACAGAAAAATTGTTTCTAGATATCTTTTTGCTTTTACTTCTACCTCTCCAGAAAATTATTAATCACCAATAGTCTACTTTTCTTTTGGGATCTTATACCTGCTGATGTTCAAAGCATTTGAGATGCTCATGTTGGAAACTTGGTTAAAAGTCAAGGAAGATTGACCTTCTCTCGTGGATATTATCTAACAAATGGCCATCCATTTCCTGCATGAAAATCTTTAATGAGGGGGAACTCACCACCTACCAAGGCAGCCCATTTTACTTTCAGAGACCTTTAATGTTGAGAAGTTATTTCTTATGTCAAGCTTGTATGTTGCCCCTTTGCAATCTTCTTTCCACTTTCCCCTCACAACCACTGTCCTTTGGAGTCAAGTCAACTAACTTTATCTCTGTTCCATGAGGTAGTCTTTCAGATACTTGGAGGAAACTATCATGTTCTCTTCTTCGGACTAAAGATTTCCCTATCCCCAGTTCTTTCAATTAGTTCTTATATACAATCACAGAAGGCAGCCAATTGGCCTGAGAAATGAGGGCTAGACCTGGAATCAGGAAGACCTGAATTCAGATGTAGTCTGAAACACTTAATAAGTACAAATCTGCTAACTTCTCTCTGCCTCGGCTTCCACACCTGTAAAATGGGGATTATCACAACACCTATTCTAGTATTATTTATGAGGTAATATGTATAAGTAATGTTGAGATAATATGTATAGTGTTTTGCATAACATAAAGTGCTATTATTAGGCAGCTAGGTGGTACAATGGAGAGAACATTAGGCTTAAATGAGAAAGACCCATCTTCCTGAGTTCAAATCCAGTCTTAGACACTAATGGGCTATGTGATTCTAGATAAGTCAATCCTGCTTGCCTCAGTTCCTCATCTATAGAATGAGCTGGAGAAGGAAATGACAACTACTCTAGTATTTCTGCCAAGAGAAGTCCAAATGAAGTCATGAAGAATAGAACACGATTGAAATGACCAAACAACATCATCACCATTTTTGTTGTTATTATAATATAACATCGACTCAAGACTTTTTACCATTCTGGCTGCCCTCCTCTGGATAGTCTCTGGAATATCAATCAAGCTTTCGTACCCACAACACAATGTTTCAATTGTGATCTGAGTTTATTCCTAGAAGCTATGGCTCTCTGAATACAACTCAAGATGACATTAGCTTGTTTAGCATGTCACTGACCCTTACTGGGCCAGCAGTCCCTTACGAATTCCAGATTTTTTTCAGGTAAATTTGTATCAAACAATATCTAACCCATCTTATACTACTTGACTTTATGAATGCAAGATTATGGTTTTATATTTATCCCAATTAAATTTCATCATAAGAGATTTATTTTGGTGTTTTACCAGGGATGTCAAGTCTAATAGAAATGGATCCCTATGGGCTTGATAGTGACTTAGAAAATCACAGGTTAACATCATCTATGTTGTTTTATATGTTTATTTATTTACTTAAAAACATTTTCCAATTACATTTTAATCTGGTTCAGCCATTCTGGGAATTTTTCAGCCATTTTCCCTGCGTGGGTTGTGATTTTGTCACCTCTCTTCTAGCCTGTCAAGATCTATTTGGATCCTGACTCTGCCATCCAAATGTGTTAGCCATTCCTTTCAGCTTTGTGTCACCCACAAATTTGATAAGTGGGTCATCTATATTAAAGAAGAATGAATCAAGTACAGGTCCCTAGGGCACTTTACTGGTGATCTCCTTCTAATAGGACATCACACTATTAATAATCCTTTGAGCCCATGTATTTAACCCGTCCCAAATCTATCTAATTAAATTAGCTTCCAGTCCATATCTTTTCACCTTTTCCAGAAGAGTAGCAAGAGATTGTGTTAAAAACTTTACTAAAATCTAGGTCAATATAGAATCAACAAATTCCCTTGATCTAACAACCTAGCAACCCTGTCAAAAAAAAGCAAGAAAGTAACTCTGGACAGATTTGTTCTTTCTGAAGCTGTGCTAGCTCTCTATGTTACCTCCTTCTTTTTCTTGACGTTTACTAGCCATCTTTTCACTATTATTTTCCAGAATTTTGTCAGGAATTCAAGTCAAGGTCATTGACCTATAGTTTGTAGACTTAATTGTCTTCCTTTTTTTTTTTTAAAGGAATATGAACATTTTCTCTTCTCCAATCCTATAGTTTGTTATAATCTTCTATTTATTATAATCTTTCAGATATCACTGACAAGTTTATTGTCAATTAATAATTTATTAAATGCCTATTATATGTCAATCAGTGTGCTAAAAGCTAGGTTTACAAAGAAAGGGTAAAAAAAATATTCCTTGTTCTCAAAGAGCTCACAGACATTAAACAAACAACCATGTACAAAACAAGATAGATATAAACTTATAAATTATATATATATATATAGGCATATACATATATACGTATATGATAAATTGGAGATAATCTCAGGAAGAATGCACTAAGGTTAAGGACTGGGAAAGGCTTCTTATGAAAGATAGCTGAGACTTGAAAAGAAGCTGAAAGGTAGAGATGAGGAAGGAGAAGAGTTTCAGACACAGGGAACAGACATTTTAAACGTCCAGATTAGAAGAATGGAGTTTTTTATTCAAGGAACAAGTTGGTGAGTGTCATAATGTGGTAAAGAACATGGGTAAGGCATAAGAAGGAAAGGGCCTAGATATGAAAGGCTTTCTAAGCCAAACTGAAGATTTTATACTTGATCCTGGAGGTAAAGGGGAAAAATTAGATTTGACTAAATAGGTGGATGAGGCGGAGTAGTATGTGTGTATGAGTGAGACATGGTCAAAACTCTGCTTAAGAAAAATCAAACTGATAGTTTTTCGGTAATCATACTCTCTAGTTAAGAGCTCTGCACAAAGAGAGAGGAGATTTGGATTTATATCTTAGTACCATCCTTTGCTAGTTATTTGACCTTGAACAATATTTTCTATTAGCCTAGACATCCTCACAAAGAGTCTTTTTTGTGGGAGGAGATAATCAGAGTTAAATGACTTGCACAGAGTCAGACAGCTCTTAAATGTCTGAGATTGGATTTGAACTCAGGGCCTGCCGATTCCAGGTGCTCTATCTACTGCACTACTTAGTAGTTCCCAAGATATCTTAAGAGCATCGGAACATAGATCTAGTCTAGAGTCAGAAGGGAACTTAAAGGTCATTTGATCCAAACCTCTGGTTTTACACATGGAAGAAGTGAGGTCCAGATAAGTATTTTGGCTAAGGTCACATAGGTAGCAAAGAGATCGAATTCAGATCTTCCTTGTTTAATTCCAGAATTTTTTCCACCTCACAAGAGTAGGTTAAGTAACATCTAATCCTAAATTCTGTATAAATGTGAACTCTACTGATTCTGGTAGTATCTTGTCCTTCCAAGGTGATGTGGCTCTCATTTAGCTAAAATGACAAGCATTTATTTGCTGTCCAAATAAAGGAAACTGGGTAGCAGCTATTTTTCTAAGAATGATCTCCATATTTTCTTTTCTGCATTCTGTTACTGATTTATTCCACAAAAGTTAATAGGCACCTACTGTGTACAAAGCTCGATGTTAGGAGCTGACAGAGATACAAAGTTTAGATGATAATTTAGTTTCTGACCTCATATTACTTATACAGTATGACAAAAACATAGATTGATATGCATTTGTCTATATAGAGAGAGAGAGAGATAGAAAGAGGTCAAAAAGAAACTTCAGCTGTTGACAGAACTATTCAGGAGAGCATCTTGCAATTATACCACATGCTAAAAATGGATAAAATGCCCATAAACTTTGACTTAAAGATGTCGCTGCTAAGCATATATTCCATGAAGGTCAAAGACAGAAAGATCCCAAAGATATCAGCATAGTTATAGCATTGTTTTTTTGTGATAGTAAAAAACAAGAAAGTAGATACTCATCAACCAGAGAAAAACTGAACAAATTGTGTTATATAAATGGAATGGAATACTATTTGTGGATCAATGAATATGAAGAATTTGGAGAAGCTGAGATTACTACGAACTGATACAGAATGAAGTAAGAAAAACCAGAAAAGCAACATAAGCAAAAAGTACAACAATATAAACCACAAAGAAATGGAATATTGTGTAAATTATAATGACCAAGCTTGGCTCTAAAGAAGAATTTTTAAAATGTGCCTTCCCTCTCATTCTTTGTAGAGATAGGAAATGGTGGGTGTAGAACATTGCTTTTAAAGTTAGACTTTGTTGAGACATTAATTAGTCATGCTGAATTCTCTTTTCCTTTTTTATTCTTTGTTACAAATACTAGTAGTGAGATATAGTCAGAAATAGTGATATAAAAACAAAATGACAATTTTAAAAAATAAAAGCAAATTTGAGCTATAGGTTTCACAAAGTTGAATTCTTAGCAGATATAGTGACTGATGATGGTTTGTGAAGGGCTTTCCTCCTGATAGCTTATGAATTTGTATAAGTAAGTAGTAAAAGATTTTCTCCAATTTATATTCATGATGGAGTTTATAGAGGCCAAAGTCTTGTTCAAGTTCATTCAGCTAAGAAGTCTCAAAGCCCCAACATTGAGTAGGATCTCCAAAGATGCCTTCTAGGCCACAAATAAATAGGAATCTCTGCTATAATACTGAACAAATGACTTTCCAACCTTTACTTGAAGATCTTTTCTTAAATAACTTTTTTTTTTATTTTCAAAATATATTTAAAGAAACTTTTCAATATTCACCCTCATAAAACCTTGTGTTCCCCAATTTTTTTCTCCTCCTTTCCCCCTACCAACTCCCCTAGACAGCAAATAATACAATATATGTTAAAGATGTTTGATTATTCTATACATATTTAAAGATTTTTAATAAGAAATAACATATTACTTCCAAAGGAAGTTCATTCTAGTTTTGTACAATTCTAATTACAAAGATGTTTTCCTTAAGTAGAACTAAAATGTACTCTCAATTTCTCAAACATTGTTCCTATTTATATTCTTTAGGGACAAAAATAACAAGCCTAATACATGAAGACAGCTATGATGAGTGTCTCCCCTCATTCCCTCCAAACAAAGCAACATTAAATTTCTACAGGCTATGTATTCTTGGATCCTTCAACCAAATGTTCATATGGCATAGCCTGAAGGCTCTTCACCATTCTGGGTACTATCTTATGGACACTCTCAAGTTTATTCAGATCCCTCTAAAATATGTTCTTAACTGAACATGATACTCTGCATTTAGTTTGACCAGAGCAGAAGGCAAGCAAGTGATCACGCCCCTCGTTATGGCTACTATCCTTTGACCTCAAGTTTATTACTTACAGATTTCACAAAGTGTCAGAACTCATGAAGAGACCCGAAAGGGCTGAGGGTTATAGGAGACTTTAGAGGTCATTTAATACATTCCTCTTACTCTTATTTTTTAATTTTATTTTTCAATTTTTAAAATTTCATTTAATTTTCATGTTTCATTTTATTTTTCAATTAGCCAGCATTTCTTTTCTCTTTTCTATCCAAATATAAAAGAAAAACATTCTTGTAACAAATATGCAACAGGAAGCAAAACGACTTTCCTTAATAGCCACGTCCAAAAATCTGAATCTGAAATCCATCACCTCTGTGTCAGGAGGTAACTTCCATAGATTGAAATGCATGCTTGGTCATTGCATTGAACAGAGATCATTCATCTTTCAAAGTAAGATTTGTCTTTGAAATATTAAGAACCACTTCATTTTACAGATGAAGGAGACCCATTGGTGTGAAGCATTTACATAGGGAGGATATAGCATAAGTGGGATTTGATTCCAAGTCCTGCGACTCCAAATATGGAGCTTTTTTCATTATACCAGTCTCCTTTAAGAAAAGCCTTCTGTGACCTGTTTGAAACCAGGAGTCTGGAGAGATGACTGGAGTGGAAATTAGAGGAGGTCTGGGGGCATTTAGTGGAACGTTCCTCTGCCCAGGGAGGCAATCTGGTTACCCAGCAACATGGTGAGGGCTCTTTCTGCCTGAGTGAGCCATTTCCTGGCCTTGACCCAGGGTCTCCCCCAGCCTCTCCCTCCCCTTCCCCCTGCCTCTCCTTCCCCTACCCCCACCCCCAGCCCAACTTCCTTAATAGGACTGTGGGCACCTGCCTGATATGATGTCATAAGGTGGCAGCCCTTGGCAGGCTTCCCATCCCCCAAAGCCACCTGTCAGATGCGGGGAGGGTCGGGATGGGGAGCAGGGAGGCGAGGAGAATCTGCACCACACCCATAGACATAGCCCTTCTGGACTGTTTCCTTCTCTCCCTGCCTGCTGCCAACTTTCCATTCCATTGCAAGTGTTGACTGTTTGACTCCAAGCCTGGGGCTTTTGTAATTGGTTTCTCAGAGGGACACATTCCCAGCAGAATGGATGGATCTCCCTGTCAGAAAGGATTTCCTGATACTCAGACTAAATTTCCCAGACCGTGTCATTCTTATTTGTACTGAGTAATGTCTTTCTTGCGGACTTCTCAGACCTCTAGGCTGTGCCTAAAAAGACTCCTTAGTTAGGGTCACTCCTTTGTCACAGGCTCCCAGAGCTCTAGGTCTGAATCCTGTTACTCACCTTTACAATAACCAATTTGGGGTCCTACAGATTTGGGTCCTGAGCATTCCTTAAGATCCAGTTTTTTTTTTTTTTGTTTTTTTTTTAACCCTCAGTACTCTAGCAGAGAATCCTGCACACAGTAAGTTCTTAATAACTCAACTGAAATAGATTTCATGCACATTTTAAAATGACTACTGTGTGCAGGTAGGCTAGGAGAGTAGATGAAATACTGAGTTCAAAGACAAGAAGATTGGGGTTCAATTCTCACTTCTGACACACTGACTGTGTGACCCTGGGCCCATTATTTAACTTCTCAACATTCTAAGGCTAAATAACATTCTAAATTGCATAAAAGTGCAGATTTGCATTGGCAGAGGGAGTTTTGTCAAATGGAAGCTCCTTGTTTCTGTAACATCACAGGTCCAGTGCCTAATCCCTATTCTCCCATGTGCAGAATACCCCATGAGGCCTTGGAGGAGATATAATACATGGATAAGACACAGACTGTGTCCTATTGTAGAACTTATATATTAGAAAAGAGTAGATAGGTACAGAGATGAAGAGGTTCTTATGGAATCACAAAATGTATCGTTAGACCCAAGGGAAAGATTGCTACTGTCAGCAACAATCAGGATAGAGGCCAATTAGGCATCCTAGAAGCCTGGTATAGTGGAGAAAGCATTGGCCTGGAAGGTGGGCTTGAGCTCTGAATTTTATCCCAGCTCTGCCACATAGCCGTGCAACACTGGACAAGATACTTGCCTCTCTAGTCCTCAGTTCTCTCAACAGAAAAACAAGCAGATGTCTTCTCAAATTGGGTAAATGGGGAGGAAACAAAGGAGAGGATTTAGAACTCAAAGTTTTAAAAACAAATGTTAAAAATGGTTTTTATGTGTAACTGGGGGAAATAAAATACTGAACAATTTTTTTTTTAAAGAAAAACAAGCAGAGACTGGTTTTGCAGTTTCCTTGGATTAGCTGAAATATGAAGTCATTTTCAACTTTAGCCTCCTTTTTGATCCTCAAATTCAATATCCCATAGTTTTCCAAGGCTCCTTCTAGCCCTAATATTTTATGTTCCAACATTTTGTGTCCTAGGTTCCCCATAGTTCTAACATTTCATGATAATCTCATATCTACTGCCCCATCTTAGGGCAGGTCCCTCCTTTTCCCCACTTCTCAGAGTTCTGCCATTCATTTAGAAGTTTGGGTTATTTCTTCCAGATGCACAAATTGGGGCATTTCCAAACCCAAACCCATTTACTTTATGTATATTTCCTCCCCCCTTTTTTTCTAACTTCTCAAAGATTCCTATTTTCTTTCTCTGTCCTCGCTGCCATACACATCCATCTGTAGATCCTGCAGGAAGATATGAAGGCAGAGGGCCAAGCCCAGGGGGACCCTCTTATAGCACACCCCTCAATTTGATTCTGGGTTCTCTGCTCTGTCCCTTAATTTTGTGGTGCCTTTGACATTCTTATTTCCATATGCCAGGGCTTCTATTCAAGCCTTTAGAGAGGGAAGCAGCTGGAGGAGGAAGGAAGAGACTTGATATTCCATGTAATATCTGTAGAAAGTTCTCTCTTTTTAATATCCCTAGTGCTTAGCAAAGTGCCTGGCAGATAGGCAGCCCAAGGAGTAGAGTGTTGAAACTGGATTTGATTTCAAATCTGGCTTCAGATGTTTGCTAATGTCACTTAACATGTCTGGCTTAGTGTTCCTATCAGGAAAATGGTGATAATAGCAACATATATCTCTTTGGGTTGTGAGGTCTGTCCCCAAAGAAGACAATCTCTGTCAAGTATTGTGGACCACAATTTTCTGACCCCTGATAAAAGGTTTTAAGGTTTAAGATTACTTTATAGATAACTAATTTTGAATCTCAGAGCCATCACAGACAGGTGCTATTATTTATCCCCATTATATAGCCAAGGAAATTAAGCCTTGTTCAGTGACTTGCCCAGTGAGTATCTGAGGCCAGATTGATTATAGCCTTCCGTCCATTGTGCCACATAGTTACTTCTAAAATCAGGATGTCATTGGTTAGGTAACTTATCCTAGTGTCTGAGGCTGATTTTAAATTCGAGTTTTCTAGACTACAAGGCCAGGGTTCTATTTACTATGCTCTCAAGCTGGATTATTTTTGGAGAATCAAAAGTGCTTTTAACAACCCTAAGCTGATATCGGAAACAAAACCCTGTCTCATCTATACCGGTATTCTTCTGGTAGTGAGATTATGGATATAGATGATCAACTAAACAGCATGCATTGATTAAGAGGGATTTGTTTATTGTTTTATAGCATTTTTACCTCAAGGACTTAATATATTAAATACCTGGAACACAGCAAGGGCTTAATAAATGCTTTCCCATTTATCCTTCATTCATGGAAGTCATAAGTGGGTTATAGCGTATTACCAATGGAGATTTATGTTCAAGGAATGGTGTAAAAGATATCCAGAACAAGGACGTGTGCTGATTACAGTGACAGATAACAGATGGACAGTCTAAGTAATGAACTGATAGCCATATCATGTTAAAAGACTTAAAGAGTAGTCAACATCACGTTGGGTCCCTCCACCCCCACAGCCCAGCCCAGAGGATTTATGGGAGGACATGTTCCAGAGTCACAAAGGGAGAATTGACAAGGATGGCATCTGGTCTACTCAGTGGGAGGGAGAACTTCTAGCGATGAGCTCACAGATTCATTGAAATATTGACATGGATATTTGAACAGGGAATTCACAAGACAAAAAAAAAAAAAATCTGTCCTTCAATTAAAGTTTGGACTCTTTTCCCAACAACATCTCAAGACATTATACTTTCCTGATTTGTTTCATACTTCTTCCTTTACATGCTCTACACTGCTGAAATGGTTTGTTTGTTCCTCTTACATATCCTGTACTTTTATCCCACTTCATCTTTCTTCACATCCTTCCCTAGTTCTAGAAAACTTTACTCTGCATTCTTGCCAATCTTTGAGAGCTGGATTCAAATGCCACTTTCGTTAGTGATTGCCCAATCAACACAAAGCAATTTTTTATATCCCTCAAAGACACCTATTTGTAGTACTGGATATTACAGTTATTTATATAACTAACTTACTGAACTACAGGCTCCACCCTGTCTTATTTAAACTTGGTTCTCAACACAGTGCTTTGCATACAGCAGGCACCTAATAAAAGTGCTTCCAATTAAATTATATGTAATCTTTTGGCACTTCACTTTATTCTTTGGCATTTTTTTTATTATTCTGTTGAAATCTTAAGACTGCTTCTCTGAGGATTATTTGAAGGGCTAATGGGATAATGTATACGTTGCCCAAGCTCCAAGCTCCATTTCCCACCTCTAGATCTTTGTTTAGGCAGTTCCCCAGGCATAGAGAACAGCTTTTAATACTTATCAACTCCCCTCCTCAGAAATCTTGTTCAATACAATACCAACTCTATTCGTGAACCTTTTCCTAATCTGCCCTCCAACCCACCCTGTCTTTCATCTATTAATATTCTCTGTCCTCAATTTCCCCTACACTAATATTTATTTGTGTTTTTAGATCTTCCTGGGAGAAAGTGACCTTTCCGTGGACATTTTATTTATGTCTTTATATTCCTAGCCCTTAGCAAAGCACCTGCTACACAGTAGGTGCCTAATAAATGCCCAGTGAATTGAATTTCTATCTATCAAGGTTTATCTAACTATGCATTCTTATTCTAATTGAAGAGGAAATCACTGGGTGAGGAGAATGTGTTTAGTAAACCTACAAATAAATTATGGCCACAGATGCTGAGATGTTTCACTTTGAAATTAAAAAAAAAAAAAACCTTGTATTAGGGGAAAAAAAAATACAGGTTTGGACTTGTATTCTGAAGAGCTGGGTTTTTCTTCCTGCTAGTTGTGTGACCTTGGAGAAGCTGCTTCATTTCTCTGATCCACTGTTCTCTCATTTATGAAATGGGGATAATGATCCTTAAGCTATTTACTTTGTAAAATCTGATCATGTCATCCCATAGTACAAGAAGTTTCAGTGGCTCCCAATTACCAATAAGGATAAAATAAAACTCTCTTTTTATTTCTCAGTATTGAAATGTCTTTCTTCATCACCTGGCTATAACCAATTTTTTCCAGAATGATCCCCTATTACTTCTTCCACATGGAGTTTTCACCAAACTAGCTAACTTGCTGTTTCCTAAGTACAATATTCCTTTTCCTATCTCTGGACCTTTGAATAGGCTGTCCCCCAAGTATGAAATGCATTCCCTCCTTACCTCTTGTTTTCTGAAATCTCTTTATAGCTTCAAGGGTCAGCTCTATATTTTCTACACAAAACATTTTTTCTGATTTACACAATTGGTGACACCCCTTACTAACCCAATTGCTTCATAATTATTTCACATATAATTTTTATTTGCTTATCCTAGTACATGTAGTGCCCCCCCCAATTGCTTCATATTTATTTCACATATAATATATATTTATCTTGTTGCATCCCTAAAATGCTTCATATTTATTTCATATATAATTTAAAATATGATTATATAATTATATACATATAATCATATGTATATAAGAGTACATAATTATAAAATATAATTATTTGAGAATATATTGCATTCTTTTTGCCTCCAGTAGAATGTAAGTTTCTTGAAGTCAGGCAGGGAACAATTCATTTTTGTCTTCATATTGCTAGTCTCTGGCAGAGTGGGAATCTAATAAATACCCATTGAATTGAAATAAGTTTCTGTGGTTATCCTTGATAAACTACAAAAATTTGATGAATGTAGGCTCTAATTATATTTGTAGAAGAACCTGGGTTCATATAGGATAGAACTTTATTGGTTCTATAGTTCAAGGTGGTCTTTGCTCTATCAGGTAACTTGCTCAATGACCCTTGGTCATTTATTCTGGTCCTGTCCTTTTCCTTTTGGTTTCCTGGATGTCTCTGTCGGGGTTGTATAAGAACAATCAAAAGCATTTAGCAGACACATATAATATAATGACCCCCATTCAGACATGGAGACGCTCCTCCTTTGATGGAGGAAAGTCCTTTTCATCCAAATATTGGATGTTCAGCAGTGGTCAGTTAAAGGGAAAGAGCAGAATCCCTACAGTGAACGTAATTGTATTCTTTTGATGTACTGGGGAAGCAGGTTATTTCTTGACCTTAGTCAGGGCAGTACCCTAGGGATAGGGACATGTTTTCAAGTTTTGATCTTTGTCCCATAACTTCATGTGTCTAAGGGACTATCCTGGACCCCTATAATTAAGCATGTCCTAAAGCAATTTTACTTCATCCTGCACTGGTGAGAACTAAAGGTCTACTTCCTGCTTAAAACAACTCACAATTCCCTAACACTTTAACAAGTGCTTTTCTTAGGAAGGGGCAAAAAGGAAGGAAACTAGTATTTATTCAGTATCTATTATATGCCAGGCATCTTAAATTATCTCATCTGATCCTAATGAGAAGATTGGGAAGTAGGTACTATTGTTATCCCCATTGAACAGATGAGGAAAGTGAAGTAAATGGAGATTAAGTTATTTGCCCAGGATCACATAGCTAGTAAGCATCCAGGGAAAATTTTGAACTCTGGTCTTTCTGATTCCAGGCCCATTAGCCTATCGACACATACTACCAGTGGCTAGTCTCACAAGTCCCCTTTTAAGATTAAATCCTGTTATCTGTCCAGACTTTTAAACAAATTATGTTTAGTGACTCCCTTGAATTCCTAAATGCCTCCAAATCCAGAAAGAGATAGTGCCCATGTCAAAAGGTGAAAAAATAACAAATACCCATTTAAAAAGTCTGCGGCTATGATCTTCGGGACTCTATTTGCAAGTGGGTGAAGGACAGCTGTTCTGTATTCTCATCACCCTTTGCCATTGGGCACAAGGGTGAAGAGCTAAAGCCTCTTAATGATTGTTAGAAAGATCTTTGGAGATCAGAATCCTAATCTAGTTCTACTTGTATTTATCTTCTGCAGACCAAAGTGGTTTTTATCATTAAAAAATGCAACCATATATTAAAAAATCACATACTATTGATTCTTCTGCCTAACCCTACCTTCTGGAGACCATTTCCAGCTGTTATCTCCCTTCCATCACTTAACTTTTTTTCCCCTATGCATTCATTCATACATGTATACATAGATTCACTGCAGTATAAAACAATTCCACATCCCAGGTTTCTTATAACTACCACATAGCCAGGGAACCAGAACAATGTGCTCTATAAAATAAGTCTCTTTAAACGGGGAAAGTAGTGGGCAGAGTCAGGGTTAAGTCAGAATCAGAGTTAGAAATACTATAAGTCAGGGAAAATACTAAGGTGCTTGGAAAAGTTTGTTAAATCCAGTAACTCTTCTCAAACAGAGGATTCCCAAGGCTGTCTCAAACAAGAAGCAATGAGTCTTCTTGGTTCCATTTTACAGAAGGGAAAGCCCAGCGATGTGCCTATAGTCATACTGTGAAGTGGCTTCAGGTCTTTTGACTTCAAATCCACTCTTCCTTCCATTAAAGCACATTGTGAGATATCAAAGATTTTTTTCTTTAGTCAAATTAAAGGGAGAGATTTTAATAATTACCATTTGTAACACAGACTCATAGCATATAGGGCTGGAAGGGACTTTGGGGAATAATTTTTCCTCTTTGAATCCCCAGCTCACAGCAGTGTATCTGGCACAAAAGAGGAGTTTAATAAATGCTTATTAAATTGAATTGAATTGAAACTGAGGACCAGTGAGACACAATATTTTCTCCTGGCCATATCTGGAGGGGGGATTGGAAAGACTTTTCTAGCAATGAAAGTGTTAATTGCCTTCTGAGAGAAGAGAGGATGAATGCAATTGGAAAACATTGCTAGGACTTCCCACAATTCTCCCTACAGCTCATCACAGATTCACTATCCAGACAGATTAAAATAAAACTGGTTTTCAGTGGGGACTTCTGACACCAAGGAAGTCAAGGCATTATTGGCAAGCTGTCTCAAATGTAAAGATTTCCAAAAGCATCACTCATCTAATGTTCTTTCAGGAATGACTGGGGTTGAAGACAGAGACTCTTGGCTGTGTCATCATGGGTCTTTCTGAGTGAGGCAGCTGTCAAGAGGATAGGAAGAAGACAAAGTAGGAGGCTGTTTTCACCCAGAAGTCTCTTAAGAAGGAGCTCAAAGGATTGTGGACCCCTTGGGCCTTTGCACAAACCTCTGGCAAAGTGGGTGCCTTAGTAGCAGCACCCACTTAGTATTTTATTGCTTATAAAGTGTTTCCTTTATTGATGTTGTTTATCCTTTGTTGTGGAAGAGGACCAGTGACACATAATGACCCTGGCAAAGGAACTGCCGGGTGCAGGGGTTATTGGTTCCATATGATAAATGCTGAAACTGAGATTTGGTAAAATCACAGGAGCAAAGGGATTTGGAGCTAGAAAGGACTTTAGAGATCATCCTTTTCTTCACAAATAGAAAAGCTGAAGCCCAGAGAAGATAAGGGATTTACTTAAATTCACATAGCTGAAAAAAATAGTATAGCTGGGATCCTAGGTCTTTTTGTCCAACCTAAATTGTGACACTTCATGTTTCTTAATATTTAATTTTAATTTTGTTTTTTTCTTAATTGCATATAAACAAAAATTTTAACCTTCATTTTTCAAAATTTTGATTTCTAAATTCTTTGTTCCTCCCTCCCCCATCCTTGAAAAGGCAAGCAGTTTGATACAGATTATACATGTGCAGTCATGCAAAATATTTCCATATTAACCATATTGCAAAAGAAAACATAACAAAAAACAAAAAAAACAATAAAGTAAAAAAATTATACTTTAAACTGCCTTCAGCCTCCATCAGTTCTTTCTCTGGAGGTGGATAGTATTTTTTTTTTTTTTTTAATCATAAGTCCTTCAGAATTGTCATGTTGATCCTGGGTCTTTTAATGACAAATCCAGAGGCAGATTGGTGGAGTGGAAAGATAATGACAAAATCTAGCTCCAAAGAAGAGAGATGAGAATGCATTTCCCTCTCTTCTTTGCAGGAGAGTAATGAATGAGGAAGCAGCTTGTTGGAAAAGGAGTCAGGAAAACTAGTTCAAATCTAGTCTTGGGTGTTTACTTAGCTGAGTGATCCTGGCCAAGTCATTTAATTTTTTCTGATTACAGTGTCTTTATCTGTAAAATGGACAAGAAAATAGCATCTACCTCTCAGGGTTATTATGATGATCAAATGAGTTAACCTATGTAAAAGCTTTGAACAATTTAAAATATGATATAAATGCTGGTTAATATTGTTAATGCTTATTATTATTGACTATGGATACATAGTAATGTTGAACTTGTTTGATATGTTGGCTGTTTTTTTCCAACCTTTTCCCCCTCATTTTTAATTTTTTTGCTATGTGGGGCAGCTCTTGAGAGTGGGAAGGGGTAACTCATATTGGATATCAGGTGATCTCAAACCAAAATATATCAATATTTTTTTCTAAAAAAAGAATATTAGATTTGAATTCAGAAGAAAACACAGTTTAAAATTCTGCCTGATATTAGTTATACAACCATAGGTTCACTTCTTTAAGACTCAGTTTCTTTATCTGTAAAATGGGAAACCATCATATCTATAGTATTTATTTAACTTTACAGGGTTGCTTCGAAGATCAAATGAGATAAAGTATAGGTTAAAAGTGAGTTAATGCTTCATTCCTTTATAAGGTACAAGATAAACAAAAATCTGAAAGGAAATTACCCTTTCCAGGGTGCAAATGCAGTCTGAAAAGGAAGCACTCATATCTTATTATCTGTTACTTGTCCCTTATATCCTGAAAACTTGTGAAGTCTGAAAAGAAAATGCCTTTGCACATATATATGTAAAGCACCTTGTAGACCTCAAAGGGTTCTAAAAATGTCAGTTATTATGATCATTTCATCCCTCTTGCCCTAATAGGATATCTTCCCTTTGCATATAACTATTCCATGATATAACCTAGAGACATTTCTTAACTTCAACCTTGAAAGGGCTTTATGCCCAAATGTATAAACCCCAGAACTAGGGAGAACTGATATCTTTTTTCTAGGACATGTTTCTTCCAGTGGCAGTGTCTCATCAAGAGCTGGCTTACTAACAATGATGTGCATGAAGTATACTCATATGAATTTTTTGTAGGATTATGGCTCCTGGATTAAGGCTACTCTGAGAAGCAGAATGAAATGAAACAGAAGTTCTTACAGAAAACATTCTGTAGAAGGATGACAGCAGGTGAATAATGGCTTTTGGTTAAGGCTTTTGAATGTTATTGAGTTACAACTGAAAATGGACTTTAGGATGATTTCATTCAATTTCTGCTTAAAGTAACATTCCTAACCAGTGGTCATCTATCCTCCCTTTGAAGACCTCCATGGTAGAGCAGATGTATATGTATACACACACTCTATAGTAGAGTAGATTGGGGGTAGAGCAGGTATTTATTTATATCTATATTTATATCTATCTATACACACATACACTATAGTAGAGTAGACTGGGGTAGGAAAGACATCTGTCTATCTATAGTCAAATAGATAGATAGATAGATAGATGGCTATATACACACTCTATAGCAGAGTGGGTTAGGAGCAACTACCCCCAGTCCTACCCTACAAGGCAGCCATGCTATCATTAGTAGCTCTAGTGGTTAAGATGTTACATTTTGTATCGAGAAGAAATCTGTCTCTTTAAGCTTCTAATCACCATTTCTTGTCCTGCTCCCTAGAACCAATGAGGATTACCATAATCTTTTTTCTAGCATGTTACTCAGTTGTTTTTCAATCATGTCTGATTCATTGTTACTCCATTTGGGATTTTCTTAGCAAAAATATGGAGTGGTTTGTCATTGCCTTTTCCAGTTCATTTTACAGATGAGGAAACTGTAACAAACAGGATAAAGTGACTTGCACAGGATCACACAGCTAGTAAATGTCTGAGGCTAGATATGAACTCATGAAGAGGAGGTTTCCTGACTCCAGGCCCAGCATTCTTTTTACTGTACCACCCAGCTTTTCTTTTTTTAGCATATTTAAAGGCAGAGTGGTCTTCTGACTTCCTTAACTCCCTTCAGATCCCGGAAAGGAGAGAACGTCTCTGGAAAGAAACAGACATGATTGAGGCTGCTGGGTCTTTCACATGATGGCTTTTCTACCAGTAATTTTGTCTCAACAGGGATGCGAAGAAAGTCAAGAGACCCCATGTCTTCCTTTTTGAAGCTGGAAGTCAGAAGATTGCACTCTCTCTTCTATCAAGCTCTCACCATTTCTGTCCCTCACAGAAGCATGGAGTTCTGAGCAATCAATCTTTACCAATGAAGACAGTTCTATCCAAATAGCTCTTTAACCCAAGAGTTATATTTATTATTTCATTCCTTAGTTTTTTGTTTTTGTTTTTTGTCTAGGTTTAAACAACTCTTAAAGAGTGTGTGGCGCTGGAAAAGGCATAGAAAATCTCCATTCAAATCTTGGCTCTGCCATTAATTTGCTCAGTGGCCTTGTCCTTCCTAGTACCTTCTGCTTTCCTGACTACAAGTTCCTCCTCTACAAAGTACAGTGGTTGGATGAGGTGATTTCTAAGATTTTTTTCTAGCTCTCACATTTAATGAGTCTATTGCTTTCTCTTGCTTCCTGAATTGTTAAACACTTTTTGTGACTCTACTCAGCGCACAAAGTGGTATCTCCTCCTCTTCTATAATATGTGGTGTGCTGAAATGGAAATGGGTCTCACACAAGAGTTTGACTAATGCGGGAAAATTTCCTGACCCTTGTCTATTAGCTTTCTTCACTATGTTACAGCATCATGTTAGAGCATCTTAGGAAAGTGATGTGCTTCTGACTCATGTTCACATTCAGTTCATGGTCCAGTCCACATTATTATCACTATTATAATTCTGACTAAGAATAAGGCCCCTTCATGTGGAAAGTGATGAGCTATACTTTTCAAAGACTATTATATTTTAAAAACTTAAAGTTTCATTAACACTTATGGCACACACTGTGTTTGTTGTTTCTCCCATTTAGTATGCAAGTTCCATGAAGGCCCGGACTACGTTTGCTTTTTTCCTGTATTCTGAGAGTATAATATGAACTTAAAAATGCATATTGATTGACTGATTGCTAGATTATACCAAATAACTGTTATTGAAGGTTAATTGAAATAAACATACCTCTTTCCTAAGGGTTCTCATTCTCCTGGGCTACTCAGTTATAGATACGACTTCATCCCATATATGAACAGAGAAATTCCAAAGAGGATATATAGCACCTCCAAAGGCAAAAGGATCTTAGGAAATGGTACCATAATCCTTTGGGAGGGGAGATACTTGAGATCCTTGAGATCATTTTAGCAGAACAAAATTTGTCTTTGATATTAACTAGTTTTACCATTACCCAACACTTACAGCCTTAGTTTCCTCTCCTGTAAAGTGGGAGTAATAATCCTTACAGGGTTGTCTATAACCTATAAAATGATATTGGCATGTGAACTTTAACTATTAATCAGCCAGATTAAATTATAGGCAAATGAATGGAGCAAATCACTAGTATCAAAGCATGCCATTCATAGATTATTATTAATGTCTATCTTCCCACAAATAAGAACATCTAAAGGTGGAAACTTACTGCAGTTTCATGGTTATTGTTGCTTTCTTTCTCTTCTTTCTCACATTTGGGTGTCTGATTTCTCCACCTAAGTGAGTTTGACAGCCCTCTTTGCAATCTACCCTTGTATTGGGATCATAGTTTCTGCCAAACTTTGCAGCTACCATCTTATCACTTAATATATGCCCATGGTGCAATAGAAGATGCCTATGATACTGTATAATACACTAGTCTCAATTTCCCACAACCTTTTCAGAAGTCTACTTTCATTAAATAAAACAACCATTTCAGGTAAAATTGTGATGTCTTATTTTACCAAATATTTTACCAAATTTTACCAAATAATACCAAATAATAGTGAGGATGAACTTTTTCCCTTCCCAGGAAACTATGATGAACTCTTATAAGTATTCCTTCTTCATCTTTTACTCTCACCTAATGATTTTCTAATTTCTTTCGTCACTGGATCAGACTCAGACTTCCCAAGATCCAGTTCAGGCTCTTTTGTCTCAAGAATGAGAACTTTCAACCTGATGAATCAAAAAAAAAAGTTCATTGATAAAGTAGTAATTATTATTTTTTTTTCTTTCTAAGTAGAATTCAGTCTATAAAACTCAGTCTTGTTTTCTGGAATGGAAGATTTTTGTCTTAAGAAAATGATAGGTTTCTTTTGTTTTATGTTTCTTTTTGAATCACCAAGAACTCAGGAAGCAGTCATATGTGGAAAGGAACCTGAACTTGGATAAAGAAAACATGAACTCTAATTCAGCCTCTTTTATTTAGAACTTATATAACTTTCTGTAAATAATATCACCATTTCCTGTCTCACTTTCCTTCTCTATAAAGTGAGAGTATTGGACTATGGTTCTTCACAATTCTAAATCTTGTGGTCCTTCAAGACCCTAAGATGCAGATTGGCATGGAAGAGAGAAAGAAGGATTGTGTTGCTTTGTTCTAGAGAACAGAACAAGGTCTCCTGAGGAAACATTCTGGCAAGAGAGAGGAAATTCCCTAACAATCAGAGTCATATAACAATAGAATTGGAGGTTTTGTTAAGTAATGGGCACCCAACCACTGGTAACATTTAAGCAGAGGCTGGTTGACTTTGTTAGGAATAGTATAGAGCAAAGGATCAAGTGAACAGCAGGTAATTAATAATAAATGCTGGTTGAATTGAATCCATTTGACAGGCAGGGAATTAGATGAAGAATTAAAGGTCATCTGGTCTAATTCCCTGCCCAGTGGTTGAATCCCAATTCAATTCAACCAAAATGACATATTTCATAACCATTTCTTTATGAAACACAATTAATCAATAAATACTTATTAAGTATTCACTATGTGCCAGGCATTGTGTTCAGTCCTGAGCAACAACATTCTTTGCTCATAAGGAGTTTACATTCTAATGAGGGACATTACATGTACAAAACAAGTACATACCAAATAAGGGTTATATGATAAATGTTTAACAACAGGCTTTCCCTCCCCACAAAATGTACCTATAACTTTTAAATTTAATCTGCACTGTTAGCATTTTCTCCCTCATTTTCTCAAATCTAGACAATCAACAAAACAATAAAACAATAAATAAATCCCTGATTTACTCATTTTAAAGATGTAAATGCCACATGAAAAAATTAACAATTGGCTCAATATGAGCTAGCTCTAATCTCTCCCTGCCTGACAAGATCCATAAGTATAGAAGGAAGGTAGCTTGGAGGCCCAAAACATAGCAATGTGTATATTCAATATATCATGTAAAGGTAACTGGTGGCAGTGATACTTACAAAGAATCATAAGTGACTCTCAAAACTGAACAATGCAAATAAATGAGTTAAATCTTTATGAGGAAACTCAGGAGCCAGGAAAATATTGGAAATCTTCAAGCAAAGACTGGGGTGGGAGTAGGGGTGGGGAAGAACGACCTCTTTTCAGGAATGTTGAGAAAGAAAGAATTCTGTGGGTTCAGTTTGGTATAAATAACCTTAGTTCCCTCCCACTCAGATGTTTTATTCTGCTTCTCTGGGCAAGTTACTGTAAACTGTTCATATCACAAATTCTTAGCAATGAAAGGGAGCTTAGTGATGACCGCATTCAATCCCTCAATTTATAGAGGGGTATACTGTTGCCCCAAAGGGGAAAATATGACCTACTCAATTTTATGAAGAGAATTAGAGGCTGAGCTGGAACTTAATTTCATTACCTCCAAATGGGGATCATAATAATGCCTCCTTTTCCTTCCCTACAATCTGCTGTGAAATTCTGAAGAGATGTGAAAAGAAGGAAAAGAAAGAGGAAAAGAGAGAAGGCTCAAGATAATTATGAGAGCTTATTAGGATTCCTCCTCTAACCCCCTGGTGCCCCCCCTCCCAGAGGCACCGTTAGAAAGGACTAGAAATAAACAGGGTGGTATGAGTCAGTGTAAAGGTCTTAAGGGCTCTAAAGTATGAGAAACATCTTTGAAAAGTACAGATCATTGCTATCCACATGAGAGGACTTTGTTCTTAAAGAGAATGATAATGATGATAATAATGTGGAGAAGGGTCATGGTGGACCATGAGCTGAATATAAAATATGAGTCAGGAGTATACCATAGTTCTCAGATGATCTATCAGGCTACTGAGGTATAATCAAGAAAGCTGATAGGCAAGGGTCATGAAAGCATCCTGGATTACTCAGATTCTTACATAAGTCCTGCTTTCATTTCAGGACACCATGTTTTATAAGGTACAAGGAGAGATGGAGATGGGTAACAACAAAAAGTGATTAACAGTAGGAAAATAGAAGGGAGGTGTCATAGACTGATTAAATGTGGGAGCCAGAAAGAGACTTAGAGATATCTCATTCTACTGTTACACTTAATGAAGGAGGAACCTGAGACCCACAGAAAAGGGACTTGTTCAAGAGCAATGAGCAAATTAATAGCAATGCCAAGATTTGTACCCAGATTTCTTTTTTTCCATTAGAAAATATTGACTTTAATAGAAAATATCACATTGTAAATAAGTCCATTTATCCATTAGCTTAAAACAGAATTTTACTAATCACATAAAAACTTAACATTGAAATACAAGTAGAAAACACAGTATTCAAAAGTTCTGTCAGAGGCACCTGAATCACTCACAGGATTTCTTCCCCCCAAAATGGAGCCAGCAGCAGCTTGTCATAGGCACATAAAAGATTAGATAATAAATGAATGGAATGAATATGGCCGTCTTAATAGTGGAATGAACAATGATAGAAATTACCATGGTGTCTACTCTATAAGAAGGACAATCACATAAAATGTCTTATCATCAGCAAATTATATGTGGAGTACATGTTTAGTCATTCCTAATGGAGAAAGGTCCTAGAGGGCAGAGTCTATACACCTGATACATCTTCCTATTTCAGTTCTTAGTACATTGTCCACAGGGGGGATGATGACAAATGTTCACTGAATGATTATTACATGACAGCAAAGTGCATAGGCATACATTGTCCACAGAGGGTACCCCGATTTCTGACACCTTATCCTGCATCCCCCACTCTTTTGAGGTTTTTAAAAATATATAGAGAAGATAACTAAAAGTTAATTAGGAATAAGAAACAAACTAGGCATGATGAAATATGGATTTTAGTCTATGTGTCTTTGAGGGAGATGTTCCCCTTTTTAGGATTATTCTTCCTCTACAAAATGTGTGTGTTGGACAAGATGGTCTCTGACAGGTTACTGATTGTACTTCAAATATTGGAAGACTTATTTTGCTGAATAGAAATGACTAGAAAGTACAAAACACTGTGCATGCCATGTTTAACATATATTGGATTACTTACTGTCTAGGAGAGGCAGATAGGGAGAACAGAGTGAGAAAAATTTGGAATACAAGGTTTTGAAAGGGTGAATGTTGAAAATGTATTTTGAAAATAAAAAGCTATTATTAAAAAATACTATGCATGAATTATTTCATTTGATCAATTTAATGACTTCCTGAGGTACATGCCACAGTTATTGTTACCCCTACTTTTCAAACAAGGAACTGGAGTTTTAGAGAGTGTGAATGACTTGTCATATAGCTAATAAGCACTAGAAACAAAATTAAATTTGAGGTCTCTTTTGAATTTTAGTCCAGCATTAGTTTCATCATGCTATTGAAGTTGTTGGGACACATTGTATAAATCAGAGTATATAGGAAAAATATACAGGAGATGGAAGATAACCTTAGAGACGATAGCACCAGCAGTTTGTGTGTGTGTGTGTGTGTGTGTGTGTGTGTGTGTGTATAAACCAGGTGTAAAGCCTTCTAAGCAAGGCATTAAAGATACACAGATAAATAATCACACAGTTTTTGACTTCAAGAAGCTTACAGTGAACTAGGAGGATATAATAGAAATACTATGAATACTATGTATAGAAATATTGTGATATGTATAATACAAGGGATGCCATCCCAGCTTGTTCTCTGAGCCCATCCCATTGTCCATCTATATTGTCTGTCCAAGAGAAGGAGTACTAATGGTTAAGTTTTATCAAGCTCTATAGACTATTTATCTAAATGTATATTGAAATCTTCATCCACTTGGTCTTTTCTGTGTGGATGGCTAGACCATCCTTTTTTGAGATAATATAGATCTCTTCTAGGAGACTGTAATGTTTGGGCTTGATACAACCAATACCATGTCATATGTAAACAAGACTATCTGGAGTTGAACAAGAAAGGGAAACAGGTTGTATTATTTTGAGGAAATAACAAAAGTTTCTTAAGGACTTTACACAGAAAAAGAAGCCTATCTTTTTAATACCAGCATTCTAGTGATATTTTTGTATAATAGAGAGACCTAGAAAACCACAGTTTCTTTAGAATTAAAAATCAATCTCATGCATAGTGAAATTAAGAGATAAATAGGGGGTGTGAAGAGACTATAACTGAGAAGCAATGAAAAAATTTGGCAAATAACAGCAAAAGATATCATATAGTAAACAACAGAGAGAAAGAGAAGATGAGCTGGTCACCTATCAAAATGCTTATTTGATAATGCCAAAAAGAACACGATTAAGCAGAGATCCCTGGGACATTCCATTGGAAAAAGGTCCCAAATAAAACATTTCCAGACAACTACATTTGGCTCTTGCAGCTTAAAATTTTTATCAATGACTTGTAAAAAGACATAGATATTATATTGACCAAATTTTCAAATGAGACAAAGTTGAAAACAATACTATGATATCCCAGAATCCAAACAACAAAACAACAACAAAGTACAAAAATAGATAAAAATGGTACTCTGAATCTAATAAAACATTCAACAGCTGTTTTTAATGATGATGATGATGACAATGACAACTAGCCTTTATACAGAATTTTAAGATTTTCAATATTTTTATCTATATTATCTCATTTGCTCCTAAAATACCCCTGCAAGAAATGCTATTATCTTCATTTTATACATAGGGAAACTGAAATTGAGAGAAATTAGTGACTTGACCAGGATCATCCCAACTATTTAATGGCTAAGACAGATTCTCAACTCAAGATTTCTTGCTCCAAGTCCAACACTAAAAAGAGTATCTGGGTTAATTTGCAAATGCAAGATGGGGAGATGCAGGCTAATGACTTATCTGAAAAAGATCTGATATTATTGGACTATAAGTAAAAGCCCCACTTCACAATCTCATCTTTTTTAGAAATTTTTTTCAAGGTTCATATTTAATACACACTCTATCTCTGGAACACTAAAATTGATTGTTCTAAAATTTAACTCATTAAAAATATTTAACATGCCTTGAAAAATTTCCAAATTAAAAATGAAAAAAAAATTAGACACTATGTATAATGAAAATACCACTGTTAAAACATCAAATTCCATCAGATCCATATTTAGGGGTGTTGATTTTTTTTTTTTTTTTGGTTCTTCAAGCTCTTTTGTTAAATCTATGAAGCTGTTTCCATGACAGGAGAAAGAATAGAAATTCCCATTGCTTTCCAGTACAATCTCATCCCTATAGGAAGTCTTTCCTAACAACTCTTAATTTCAGTACCTTCCCTCTGTTAACATCAAATTCCATCAGATCCATATTTAGGGGTGTTGATTTTTTTTTTTTTTTTGGTTCTTCAAGCTCTTTTGTTAAATCTATGAAGCTGTTTCCATGACAGGAGAAAGAATAGAAATTCCCATTGCTTTCCAGTACAATCTCATCCCTATAGGAAGTCTTTTCTAACAACTCTTAATTTCAGTACCTTCCCTCTGTTAATTAATTTCCTGCTTATCCTATATATAGTTTGCTTTGTATTCTTTGTTTATTGTTAAAGATTGTAACTCTTTAAAGGATAGAGACTGTCTTTTTTTAAAAAATCCCTAGTGCTTCACACACTGTCTCTCACAGAGTAGATGCTTAATAACTGTTTGGTGATTAACAGATACAGGATCTAGAGCTGTCAAAATAGCCAATGATGCCCTGGAAAGCAGAATGTCCAGGTCTAAGGAGCTGATAGTCTCAATGTATCTGACCCTCCAGATGTGGTCTAACAACATCTGGAATCGTGTAGTCTTTTCACTATGGGTTACTCATTTGAGGAAAGACATTGATAAAGTGGATTAGGTGGAAGAGGAAGATTAGAATGATGAAGGGCCTGTAGATCATGCCATATGAAGATTAGCTGAAGGAACTGAGGATGCTTAACTTGACAATGATTTAGAGAAGGCCTAATAGCAGCTTTTAAGTGTTTGAAAAGTTGTCCTGTTGAAAAGGGATGAGTTGAAGAGGGATGGCCACAGGGGACAGTTAAGGCAACCGGTGGCACCTGCAAGGAGTCGGATCGAAACTTGGGGAATGGGGTGTTTTTCTAAGAATCAGAATTATCTTAGAGAGGAATGAATGGGTTATCTCCAGAGACAGTGGCTTCCCTGCACTAGAGAGCTTTAAGCAAAAGTGGGATGACCCACCGACAGGAATGTTATAAAAGGTATTTTTGTTCATGTATGAGCTTGGTTGAGCCTCTCCCCTGTGATTCTGTGATTCCCTATACTCTGAAAAGCTCTGTGAAGGAGGGAGGGAATGAAAATGTTATTAACCTTATTTTATACAAGGAAGATGTTGACTCAGGCCTTTGCCTAAAGTCAGCAGATCTAGGTCACCAACTTGATGACCTATGGCATAAGATCCTAAGGATCACAAGGCTGAACTTTCTAGCTCACTAATTAGAGACTCTTCACTTTCAAATGATGAAGACCAAGGCCCAACTTCCTCAAGATAGGAGGCAAAAGACATGGGACTAGAACACAGGACTGCTCACCCTGAAGCCAAGGCTCCCAAAAGGAAGAGCTGGGTATCCATCTCAGCTGTAACTTCGGCTCCTATTTCTTCCATTGCTAGTGCGGAGTGCAGTAGGCAAGCAGGAGTAAAGGCCAAGGCCCATTTTGAGGAAATAGTTTTGTTTGATTTTCCAATAATACCTAAGTGATAAAGCCAATATAACCATGAATTTTCTTAAATTTGAAAAATTGTAAGCTATTAACTTCCACAACTCTGAAGAAAGTTGGTCTATTCAACATGAATTCAGTCCCCCATGCCTGATAGCCATTGAATCTGAGTTATTACTGGCTTCTGTTTGGGAGAGGACAGTAATTCAGAGCTACCTTTCCTTTCTTTTCCTTTCTTTTTCTTCTAGTATTAAAAACCCTTGTTGGAAAAGGAAGAATGCTGAGAGGAGAATTGCTTTAACATTTCATTTTCCCTGCCATACCATTTTTTAAAAAATGACAAAAGCAGAGCCTCTAAAGTCATATATTCTTAAATCCCGGCTTTGTTCCTTATTATGTGACCCTGAGCAAGTCATTTAATTTTCCCAGGGGGTTAAATTAGATTACCTCTAAGACTGCTTCCATCTCTAAATTCTATGAGGGGGAGGGTTGGAAGGGAACAAATATTTATTAAATTCCTACTAAGCGCTAGGCATTAGATTAACCTGTTTATAAATATCTCATTTAATCCCAACAATATAACCCTGGGAGATAGGTGCTATTATTATTCCCATTTCACAGTTAAGAAAACTGAGGCAGAGATTAAATGACTTGCTTAGGACCAGTTGTTATTGTTTAGTAAATTACTCATATCCAAGTCTTTGTGACCTCTTAATGGGATTTGTCATTTCCTTCTCCAACTCGTTTTACAGAGGAAGCAAACAGGGTTAAATGCCTTGCTTAGGGTCACACAGCTGGTAAGTGCCTGAGGCAATCCAGCTCAATCCACTATACCACCTAGTTGCCTGTAGCTGGTAAGTATCTGTGGCTAAATTTGAAGTTACGATTCATTCTGATTTTTCTTTTACAACATAACTAATGTGGAAATATGTTTAAAATGATTGTTCATGTATAACTTATATTGCATTGCTTGCTGCCTTGGGGAGGTGGGGGAAGAGAAAAAGAAGGATTTGGGAACTCAAAATCTTACAAAAATGAATGTTGTGTTTAACCTACATCAGATTGCTTGCTGTTTAGGAAAGGGAGGGAAGAGAAGGAGAGAAAAATTTGGAACACAAGGTTTTGCAAAGGTGAATATTAATCTTTGCATGTATTTTAAAAATAAAATAACTCTTTAAAAAATTAAAACAAAGCATGTTGAAAACCATCTTTATCTGTATTTGGAAAAGTAAAATACTTCTAAGCTGGAAAAAAAGAAAAAAAATGCTGAAATCCCTGGACTGATTCTTTCTTCCAAAGGACAATCCTCTGAGAATCAAGGGGAAAAAATGAACTATGCCTGACAATTCAATCTAGGCTTTGCAGGTATACTTGACACCATTCTTGGTATCATAGGGTTGTACAAGCTTATACAATAAAAGAAGTAATAGTAATTTCCTCTAGTTAGAACTGATCAAGGTGCTATAGAATGAAAAGATTTATCATATATCCAAAGCAATAAGAGAATGATTTTAGGAAATATGTAATTTAATGGTTTATGCTGAACACAATAAAATTCTAAAATACAAATTCTTTTATTTATAAAAGTGATATCACTTAAGAATCTTGGAAGACAAAACTTTAGAATGCAGAGCATTGTTTGTTAGGGCTAGAAGGGATGATAGAATATAAATGCTACAAAACATACCATAGAACACTATAGTAAAGAGCTCAGAATATCAGTGCTGGAAAAGACCTTAAAAATGCATGTGAGCAAAAAGAGAGAATGTCAGAATAGAAAGACACTTGAGAGATTGCCTCATTGTTTTCCCTTATTTTAAAGAGGTGGGAACTGAGATTGAAAGAGATTATTGAAGAGAGATTAAGAGACTTTTCCAAGTTCACAGAGCCAGCTAAGGGAGGAGAAATGAAGGACAATGGTTTCTGAGCCTCCTGATTCACAAAAGCATTGACATCAGACTCTCACCAGCTCCTCTTCATTAACAACACACTCATCTCAAGTGGCTGGAGTCACTGAGGTTTGATGACCCAATTCAACCTTGTTATTTTTTGGATCAAAAGAACAAACAACAGATTTCTTCTGTCCACTGACCCACACATAGCAGATAGAAGTGGAGTGCTAGACTGTTCAGAACAGGGGCTTTCCTACTGGGGGTATTTCTGATGTCCTATAGGAGTATATTCTAGTACAGATCTGGTATTTCTATAAGGGGGAGGAGAGGACAGGAGAAAAAAGAGAAACAGGGAAGAAAATGGAAAAAGTCTATATCGAACCCATGTAAGAAGTAATGATAATATTAAATAGTTAATAACATATTAAGTTATATAAAGTGTTTTTTTCTCACAATATTCCTATGACAGGTTTTTCAAATACTACATAACATGAAAAATGCCAGAACTAAAACTTAGAGAAGTTTTAAATAAATTTACTCAAGATCCCAAAACTGACTATGCATTTGTCAGAGACAGGCCTAAACCTAGATCTTCCCAACTTTATCCATTCTGCTGTATATCTGATACTTCTGAAATACATAAAAACACCATCAACTCTACAACAACAAATGTGAGAAATGAAATTAATTAGGCATTTTGTCAATAAACACTTGTTAAGCACCTAGTATGTGCTTCACATTTTGCTAAAGGCTGAGAATATAAACAGAAGGAATAACAGTTACTACCCTCAAAGAATTTTCATTCTAATGGGGGAAGATAGCACATAAAAGAACAAAAATGTATCACACTATGAGTGTCACAGTGCGAACTATTGTGACATCAAGTTGTTGTTTGTCCTTTGTTCTTAAAAAGGACCAATGACATTGTGAGGGTGATGTCTTGACTTGTGTTGAATTGGTAGACCAAAGATACTTCTTTGGTTTTCTTTCAGGTATACTATATGGTGAGGAATACCTTCATAAAGCTGGCCACTTGGAAAAGCCATGGTTATTTCCTGCCGTGTCTATGTTCTACTCAAACTGTGACTGACAGGACTAATGGGACTCATTTCTGAATCACTCTTTGAGGCTGTGTACAAAATTAGAAAGGAGGGCATATGAATCTGAAATAGAAGCATCACTGGCACACAAAAAAGACCAATTTCACAAACATTTATAACGTTATCATTGGAGGATTCTAAGTAGAGGTAGAACCACTGGTCAGGGATGTTGGAGAGCCAAGATCCACTCTTTGGCTTCTGAGGGCCATTCCTACTTTGAGATTCTAACAAAATGGTCAGGGTTAATATGAAGATAGAGGGAGGGAAGATCATAATTCAAGATGGATAGAAGTTATAAGAAGGCAATTTTTTGGCTTGAGATTTTGTTATTAATGACATAATAATAATAGCTATCTTTATATGATGCTTCATTATTTGCAAAATATTTTGCAGGTTTTCTCATTTGAACCTCACAATGACCCTGTGAGGTACTATGATGATCCTCCTTTTACAGATAAGAAAACTAAAAGAGAATAAGTGATTTGTCTAAGGCCAAAGAACTAATACATGTCTGAAGCATAAGTCCACTACTCTATCACTTGTACCATCTAACTCACAACAACCAGAGGTATCTAAATGTGGAACAGGTCACCCTGGGAGTTCCCCTTTAATAGAGATCTTTAAGCACCCAAATGATATGGAAGAGCACTTATTAAGGCTTTACCATGTATTCAATACCATGATAAGTGCTGGGGGTAGAAATATAAGCAACCCAGAGAGTCTCTCCTCTAAAGGGACTTACATGGTAATGGAGGAAGATAGAATAGGGGAATCGTGACTAGGGTAGAATGTTTTGGTAATTCTGATCCACATGTCCCTGATATCATGGCAAGGATATGTGAATCATGCATAAACTAGATTACTTCTGAGGTTTTGTTATTGTTCTTTGGTTCAGTCACGTGTGACTCCTTGTGACTCCATTTGGGGTTTTCTTGGCTAGGATACTAGAGTGGTTTGCATTTCCTTCTCTAGGAGATCTATTTTGTCAGGCAATCAGAGGTTAAGTGATGGCCACATTGCTAGAAAGTGTTTGAGGCTGGGTTTGAATTCAGGTCTTTCTGCTTCTGGGACCAAAGCTCAATATCTTCTGAGGTTAAAATTTCCACAATACTAAGATACTTCCTTGAGTTTTGTATATAACATCTCTGTGCTATTAAAGAGCTTCCACACTCATTATTTCTTTGGATTTTGGCAAAACCTCATGAAGGTAGCAGGGCAAGAAATATTACTAAAGAGGGAGTTTTATCAATTTCTTTTCGCATTCATCAGTAATGAAAGTCATAAAATTTAAATATATATCTACAGTCAGGATAAAACACAGGATAAAAAATCTAGAGTCTAAGCAAAAGGCAAGAACTATGATCTTCCTTTCTTGTGAGAACATAAGATATTAGCTCAGCTTCTCTCCACATCTCCCTAAGGCTGACCAACATAGGACATAGCCAGTAGCAGAGATTACATGGGAACTCAGGTCCTCTGAGATTCTAATGTTATTTGCACTAAATCAAGCCAACTCTTGGCTCATGAAATAATCTTACTAGACAGGAGGACTCCAAAAGTATTAACTTTCTTCCAATCTCCCAACCAGAACTACCTAGGATAGTCCCAATGGGATAGGCCATATTTTACATTTAGATAATATTTTTTTACCTATTGAGTACTATTTTTCCATCAAGAACAAAGTATATAGAGATAGAACAGCCTGGTAGTATTACTTTAAGAATGATATCTTGCGATCATTATATACCTCAATAACGATACTGTTTGAGGATGTATAATGATGGAAGTGGACCTCTTCGATAAAGAGAACCTTAATTGATCAAAGATGGACAGAAGCAGCTACACCCAGAGAAAGAACACTGGGAAATGAATATAAACTGCTTGCATTTTTGTTTTTCTTCCCGGGTTATTTATACCTTCTGAATTCAATTCTCCCTGTGCAACAAGAAAACTGTTTGGTTCTGCACACATATATTGTATCTAGGATATACTGCAACCCATTCAACATGTAAAGGACTCTCGCCATCTGGGGGAAGGGGTGGAGGGAGGGAGGGGTAAAATCGGAACAGAAGTGAGTGCAAGGGATAATATTGTAAAAAATTATCCTGGCATGGGTTCTATCAATAAAAAGTTATTTAAAAAAAAGAAAAGAAAAAAGAAAAAAAAAAGAATGATATCCTGAGAGTCAAGAGACCTGGATTTTAGGTTAATTGGGCTAAACTTATAATGCATGACCTTGGATAGTAATATAAGAGCAATGAATATAAAGTCAAAAGATATGTATTCGAGTTTCAGGTATGCTATTTACTTGCTTCAAGTGAGTCATTTGGCTTGGTTAAGTGACTATCCATTTTAATGCCTCAGTTTGCTCATATGTAAAATTAAAGAACTAGACTAGGCCATCCCTCGCAGTCCTAAATCTTCAGATTTTATATATCATTTCCCTTCCCTGGGTCTTAGTTTTGACCACTGTAAAATGAGTAAGTTAAACTAGGTAGTTTCTTAAGAAATAGCCATGAAATAATTTGACAATCTCTTATCTCAGACTTTTACATTCAGGAGCTCTGAACTTTGGAATATCCCTGGAGAAGCATTTTGGCCTTTTAAATTCTCTCTTGCCCACCCACATAGCCTCTGGATCATGTTCCGAAGCAGTTATATTGTCTTCCTCCAAGGAGCTCTGACTTCCAGATTTATACAGAAGGAGATTGGAGATTTGTCAGTGATTGCTTTCAACCTTTTTTTTTTTAATAAATATGTGAACCCCTTATACAGAAAAGTCACCTAGATCCATGGCTGAGGAGCTTTGACTGCTGATAACCTATTGTTATTGACATTGAGTCATTTCAGTCGTGTCCAACTCTTCATAACCCCATTTGGAGCTTTCTCGGAAAAGATATTGGAGTGGTTTGCTATTTCCTTCTCTAGGTCATTTTATAGATGAGGAAACTGAGACAAATAGGAGTAAGTGACTTGCCCAATATCACACAGCTAATAAGTGTCTGAGACTGGATTTGAACTCAGGAAGATGTGTCTAGTTTTTAGCCTAATACTTTCCAATTCATCCCAATTTATTTGTATCTTTGTAGATGATTAAGGTACTCTTACAGGAACTCATCTAGGATAGGGATGAAAAAAGAACAATATTATAAACAATTAAAAAAAACTATCATTTATAAAGTGCTTTAAGGTTTTCAAATCAAAATGCTTTGCATACATGATTTCATTTGCTCTTCCCAATAATTCTCTGGAATAGATGATATTATTATTCGCATTTTACAGTTGAGAATCTGTCAAGGTTCCTCCCAGTGATACATCCATCACATAGCTAGTCAATATCTGCAGCATAATTTGAACTCAGGTCTTCCTAAGATAAAAATCAAATGAGATAATATTTGTAAAGCACTTAGCATAGTGGTTGGCACAAAATGGCACCTAGCAAATGTTTATTCCCTTTCCCTTTTTAATTCCAATTCTTGAATTCTATCAGCTGAGTCATCTAATTACTTGAAACAAACAAAAAAGAAAAGACAGATAGGAGATAGATGAGAAGCAGAAGAATCCAGCCCTGTGAGTTTCATTCATCTTATCCTAGTTGTCTCAAATCTATAAGTAAGGCTATATCCAAAGGAAAGAAAGAGGCATGAAATTCAGGAGAATGGCAACTGGATGGCTAGGGAGAGAGGAGACTCTTGTAGCCATTAGCTCCTCACACAGGAAGAAAATAAAGTTATATAGCAATAATCCCATTTCTACGTTTTCAGGTTTACAAAATACTTTCTCACAACAGTCTTGCAAGGTAGCAAATGCAAGTATCATTTCCCCTTTCTAATAGAAAGGAAAACTGAGGATCAGAGATATTAAGTGACTTATCCAACATGACATTGCTGATATTAGAAATAAAATACAATCTAGTCTCTCGGTGCCTACCTGTTTGCCATTGGGAATAAGACAGAAATAACAGATGAAAAGCAGCCTGAATGCAATAAGATCACTAGGTTTGGAGTTAGAGGTCCTAGGACTCCCGTTTTAGCTCTGTGATATCACATGAGTTCTGTAATTTTCATGAATCATTTCTCTCTTTGGATCTCCAATTCCTATTCATAAAATGAAAGAGTTGGAGTTGATGGTCTTCTAGGGGTCATTCCAACTCAAAACCTTGTGATCTTTAGGTTGGTTTTCAAAACCATCTGATTTGATGGAATTTCTCCATCTTCTCCTGCATGTTTATCCATACATAATTAGATGGAATGAGTAAAAGTGAGCAAGTTAAGATTTCAAGCTTTGATAACTGGACAGACAGTAATATTCTTGATATAAGAGAGAAGTTTGGTTGAGGGAACTGTTTTAGAGAAGAAATGATGAATTTTCTTTTTGATATGTTGAGTCTGAGGTGCCTTGGGGCCATCCAACTTGAGAACTCTAAAAGATGGTTGTTGATATAGGACTGGAGCTAAGGACAGAAAGTAGGACTTGGATCTATAGTTCTGGGAATCATCTTCATCAAGATGACTACTGTATATATGGAACCTATGAGATTAACAAGTGAGATAGAAGTGGGCCTACGACAGAACTTTGGGAGACCCCCCCCAATTAATGGGCATGGTAAAGACCCAGAAAGATAGAAAGAACCAGGAAGAGAACCAGGAGGAAACTATTCCCTTGAATTATCTGAGAGGAAATTAGCCACAAGGAGAAGTCTTTCAACAATGTCAAATGCTACAAGAGAGTAAAAAGAAAGGAAGAAAAAGAATATTAAACATGGCCACGAAGAGATCATTGATAACTTTGGACAGGGAAGTTTCAGTGGATGGAAGCCAGCCTGTAGAGCTGAGAAGTGGTACAGGCACTCAGTGTAGAAAGCTTTCTTTAGGAGTTCATCCATTAAAGAGGAGATATGTAGAAGGATAGCTAGGGGCAATATAGTAGGATCAAGTGTTAGCTCTTTAAGAATTACAGATTCTCAACTGTAAAATGGGAATAATAATATCATCTATTCCAGAGAATTATTGGGAAGAGCAAATGAGATCATGTATGCAAAGCATTTTGATTTGAAAACCTTAAAGCACTTTATAAATGATAGTTTTTTTAAATTGTTTATAATATTGTTCTTTTTTCATCCCTATCCTAGATTTCTTTTCTTAAAGAAAGCTCTTTAAGATGCTTTTAAGTAGCAAGGAAAGAGCCAATGGATAATAAGAGAATGAAGTAAAAGAGTGTTGGAGCTGTTGGAGAAGATGGATAGGATTGAGAGCACGGTTAGAGGGGCTTACCTCTACAAGAAGGCACATTTCTTCAGGTGAGATTTGAATGAAGAAAGCAATAGTTGGGGGGAAGATGTCTGAATGAAATGAGATGAATAGAAGAGGAGCTCTTAGTGACTAGCTTCAAGTTTTTAGGCAAGTATGGTTTTTAGCTGTAAAAATGAGATAGGGAAAGGAGATGTCCTGGGATGTTGGAGGAGAGACAGTAAGGTTTAGAACAGCTTCAGTGGAAAATGGAATAGTGCATCAATTAGAACAGAAAAGAATATATGCCTTGCTGCAAACATTCCATGTAATCTTTGTATGTCTTTATTTAGGCTGTTTTTCCCATTAGAATGTGTTTCTCTCTTCCTTTATACCTGATATCTACCCAGTAAGCATTTAACAAGCTCTTGTGGATTTATTATATATTCCTGGAGGCCTTCAAGCAAAGGATATGGAGTAGAAATGGAGTCTTTTCAGAAAATGAATCTTTTCAGACTCATGGTGTTTATCTGAGATACTTTCCAACATTGACATTCTAAGGATGCAGTTAAAATCTATACATATACAGTATTCTTGGAAACTCAGGAAAGTTTACTTAAAGAAATCTCAATTATTATTTTACTGGTCTTTTCCTCATCTTGGGCTTGGTCTTATCACTGATTACAGATTCTCATGAAAAGATCATGTTAACCCTTTGAGGGTACTCTTATGCTCTCTTTCATTCCAAAAGCCCAATGATCTTAAGCCTTTGTGCTCAGGCAGGGAAGGAAGTCTCTCCCACTATTGATATAATTTTGGAAATGCTACCAGCAACAGTAAGACAAGAAAAAGAAATTAAAGGCACAAAGAGGGGTAAAGAAGAGAGAAAATTATTCTTATTTGCTGCAAATATGAAGCTATGCTTGGAAAATCAGCAAAAATACTGAGATAATTAATTCCAGGAAAGTTACAAAATAAACCCTTAGAAATCTATAGTTTTTCTATAAATTAATTATTAAACTCAAGAAGCAATAATAGAAAAGGAAATCCCATTTCAAATAACTACAAACCATATAAAATTTCTGAAGATCAACCTACTGACACACACAAAAGACTTTTTTAGACTCAATTACAAAGTGCTTCTTAAAGAGATAAAGAATAACTTAAATAGCTAGAGAAATATTCAGTACTCGTAGTTTCTATAATAAAAATGACAATGTTACCAAAATTAATTTATACTTTTAATGCTATACTATTCAAATTATCAAGGGGATACTTTATAGAACTTGACAAAATTGTTAACAGATTATAAAAAACTTAGAAAAGAAACAGATCATATACTTCTCATAGATACGGGAAGGAAGCATATTCTCAATCAAACAAGAGACAGAGGTAATTACAGATAAAATGGATAACTTTGGGTAACATGACACTAAAACATTTTTCACAGATAACATTAATTCATCCAGAACAAGAAGGTAAGCAGTTGAATGGGAAAAAAAATCTTTGCATCAAATTTCTTTTAAAAGAGTTTGGTAGGTCACATACAAATAATTTGTATATATATACACAATTTGTACATACTAATAATAACTCCCCAACAGATAAGTAGTCAAAAATGAGTAATTCTCAAAAGAAACATTGAAAAATATTCATAATCATGTGAAAGAATAATAACAAGAAAAATGCAAATTGAATCAACTCTGCGATTTTACTTCATAATTTATAAATTGGTAAAGATGACAAAAAATGGTAGTAGTCAATATTGAAAGAATTGTGGAATGATAAGCACACTAATATGATGTTAGTGGAGCTGTGAAATGGTATAACTTATGGAAAGCAATTTGAAATTATGCAAATAAATTAATTAAAATATTGATACCCTTTGAAATATATACCTCATTACTGGGCTTATATTCCAAGGAAGCCATTGACAAAAAAAAAAAGTCTTCAAATGTGCTGAAATATTTTAGTAGCACTTTTTATGATAGTAAAAAAATAGAAAACAAAGTGGATATTATTGACTGGGATATGGCTAAACCAATTATGGTCCATGAAATGTAATGGGATATTATATATGTGACAAATGCAGAGAAGCATGTAAAGGTTTCATGAACTGATGCAGAGTGAAATAAGTAGAGACAAAAAAAACAACATACACAAATAACTACAACAATGTAGATGAAAAAAGAACAACCATACACAAAAAAAGCAAAAGTGAATATTAACAAAATCATAAAGATAAAGCATGATTCAAATGAAGAGCTATGAAAGGGCACTCCCAACTCAAGCCTTTCTGGAGGTGGGATTTCCATAGGTGTTATGCATTGCATATGTTTTCAGACTTTTCAATGTATTGATCAGTTGTGTTGATATTTTATGCCTTTAAAAATACTATTTGTGATATAAGATGGCTTTCTGGAAAGAAAATAACAATATCTGTTATTTGTAAATTACTTTAAGGTTTGTAAAGTACTTCATATGTTATTTTATTTGGTTCTCCACTACTCTTGGAGGTAAATGCTATTATTATCCTATTTTATAAATGAGGAAATATGTTAAGTATGATTAAGTGACTTGCCCAGGATCATATAGATAACAAGTGTTTATGGGAGGATTCAAGTACTAGTCTTCCCGATTCCAAATGTAGTGCTCTCTCTGTTGAGGCAACTATTTGTCTTCCAATAAGAATTCCCTTACTATCTTTTCTCCTATGGCAGCCTGCTATTCTTTTGATCAGAGAGCAATTGAAAGGGCAATTGAAAGCTCAGAGGGAAAGAAAAAAAGAAGTTGGAGTGAGAGAGGAGAGAGGAGGAAAAAGGAGGAAAGAGAGAAGAAAGAAGACAAAGAGAAGGAATAAAAGAGAGAAGGTATATGATGAGAGAGTATCCAGAGAGAGTAGTGTGATGATATTATCAGAGGCTATGTGGTTGAGAGCATCTGAGATATGCCTTCTCCTTGATAGCATGTGCCAGGCTATTTTGTTTGCTATATGGGTGTCCCTATGCATGATCCCTACATGTATCTATCCTTTTAAATGATGTCATGTATAACTATGGGAGAGTGTGCCCCCAATTTTTTTATTAACGCTTTTTATTTACAAAGCACATGCATGGTAATTTATCCAACATAATCTTTTGTTGCAAATTTTCCCCTCCTTCCCCCTGCCCTCCCCTAGCTGGCAGGTAGTTCAGTACATGTTAAATATGTTGAAATACATGTTAGATCCAATATATGTATACATATTTATGCAATTATCTTGTTGTGCAAGAAAAATCAGATCAAGAAGGAAGAAAAAGAAAAAACTGAGAAAGAAAACACAAGATCAAGAATGTCCTGTGAACCTAACCTATTCCACTGATCAACTTCTCTATTTCTTATCAACAATTTGGTACCAAGCCAGTACCAAATGGTTTTGAAGACTGCTACTTTATAATGTAGTTTTAGATCAGGTGCAGTTGGGCCATCTTCATTTGCTTTTCTCTTCATTAATTCCTTTGAAATTCTTGACTTTATGTTGTTCCAGATGAATTTTGTAATTTTTTCTAGTTCAGTAAGATAGTTTCTTGGTAGTTTGATTGGTATAGCACTAAATAAATAGATTAGTTTAGGGAGTATTGTCATCTTTATTATATTTGCTCGACCTATGCATGAGCACTTGATATTTTTCCAATTGCTTAGATCTGACCTAATTTGTATGGAAAGTGTTCTGTAGTTTTGCTTATATAGTTCCTGGTTTTTCCTTGGAGTGTACCCAAAATTTAGAAGAAAGAGGTTTCATTGTAATTTTTACCACTATGCTAGTTCACTGAATGCTGCTCCTTTGAACTAATTATTTCTTCTGGATAACTACAGAAACAAACTCTTCAGTTGGGGTTTGTGAGATTCAGTTTTGAACAGCCACGGACCCAAAGAAAACCTCACACCTGGTGTATCTTTTTGGGTAGTACTTTATGCAATAGTGGGATACTCTAGGCGATACTTTTGTAACTCTAGCATTTTGCATATATTTAGTATTTAAGAAATATTTATAAAATTGTAACTGAGTTGATGTGGACCTAATTTTAGGAAACTTCAACACATAAGATAATGAAGAGAGAATTATTATTCACATTTTAAAAAGATCCACAGCTGATTATTATAAAGAAAGAAAGTATAGCATAGGGGAAGGAATACTGACCCTATTATCAGCAAGGCTTAATGTTCAAGTCCTCAGTCTCCTTCTGGACGGACTATGTGACTATTAAGTCTGAATTTTCTCATCTTCAAAAAGTGGGGCATAATATTTAAATGACATAAATTTGGGTTATTGTGAAAATAGCACATTATAAATTGCAGACTATGATATATTTCAGAAATAACTTTTCAGGATTTGGTACCCATTTTACATAATCCATCATATAAAATTCTTTCAAAATTTATGTTTTAGTAATTTGCAAAAATTAATCAAGAAACATTTATTTAAAGTCTCCTTTGTGCTGTATACAAAGACAAAATGAAACTGTCTCTGCCCTCAAAGAGCTTACATTCTATAAACATGAGAAGCTAAGATCAGTTAAAGAAGGTTTCTCAAATTTGGATCTGTAAAGCTGTTTTTAAAAAAATAATATTTTGAAAAAATATATTTCAATAAATTGGGTTTATACATATTTTTACATATGTATATATTTAAAATATTATTTTAGAAATCAAATTATTATATGAATGACATGCACAACATTGTAAAACTTTAAATGCAATTATTATTATTTTAAAAGTTAATAACCCTTGAACTAAGAGAACAAATTAAATCTGTAAAAGCAACCCCAACAATTCTTAGTACTAACAGGAGGTGCAGAACGAGGAGGGGAATGCATCGTGTCTCTCCATCCATATTGTCTCCTGTGACCCATTGAAGTTACCACTCTCTATCAGACCTAGATGTTCCCCAAACCAGATCTCTGCCATTCACCCATGGCTCTCCTCATGATGGTGCAACATTCAGCAAGTCACCCATACTGTTACTTAGTGATGTGCTGAGCTGCTTGGTTTATACCAGCAGGGACTCAAGTTTTAAAGCTGCAGCTCTTATTTGGTGAATGGGATTTTTATGAAGCCTGCTCAATTGCTCTTGCATAAAGGGTGCTAAAAAGTTTTATGAGCGGCTGGGATATGTTCGAAGCACCAAGCGGGGAACTTGATGGAGTTCCCTATTAAAGAATATCCCCAGGAAAGAGGGCTTGCATGGCTGCGTGGTACTGTGAGGTGTCGGAAAGCTAGTTTTATGGAAGGCAATTTCCTCGAGAAAGAAAGGAAGAGGAAAAACATCTCAGCTCCAGAGATAGGAGTATGTTCAGCATGCGAGCCTGCCACCCTGGGTTTAACAGGCTTCCTTAGCAGGCAGTCTTTGGTGATTTGGAAGACAAATGTTCTCTTTTGCCCTTGTTTCTGGCTAACTTTTCAACTGGAAGCAAGTTTCTGGTAAAAGCTAAGTTCCTGGTTATTCTGATTTATATAGAAGATGACTATTGAATCGGGCAGAAGTGGAACATGCAAGGGTCATTACTAGGATGTTGGTTTTTTGGCCACCATGACAATAGTGGTAAATTCTGAATCAGACATTACTACATACCAAGTCAGTAAAGGCTGAGGGTTGGTTGAAAAATCAGTTGGGAGAAATATAGAGAGAAGAACACAAACTTCCCTGATTATGGCACTGATGGATTAGAGTGGAGGCACTTGTAAGTTTTACTCTTGGGTGAGCAAAGACATCTAAATTTAGGGTTATTCCAATCTAGTCCAGTTCTGCCATCCTAATTAAATAATTCTTGTCAGCAGTGACTCCTTTTCTTAATTCCAATGACTAAAGCCAGATCCTTAGCTTCTCCTAAATAGAAACAAGCAAAGGGGCTTCTCTAATTTCCCAGGAAAAACAAAGAAGAGATATCTGGCTTTTACTCATGCTAGGTAGGTGGTACAGAGGCTAGATCCAGCTTAAGATACTTCCTAGCTATATGATCCTGGCCAAGTTAATTTCCTTTATTGTGAAGTGGGAGTAATAGTAGTACTACCCTCCTAGGGTTGTTATGAAGAAAAATTGAGAATATTTGTAAGACATTTTGGGATCATACAAATGCTATGGGCTGACAATCAAAAGACATTTATTTAACTTCTACTATGTGTCGGATAACATCATTAGTGCTGAGCATACAAAGAAAGGCAAAAGATAGTCCTGTCCCTGAAGTGCTTCCAAGCCAACAGAAGAAATATGGGTCAGAAAAAGGATTAAAAATATCTCAAATGACAAAGGTTGGTTGAATATAATATGAAATTTGATAAGGATAAATGTAATATGTACTTGGGTTTAAAAATCAACTAAACGAGTAGAGAAATAGAGGTATGTCTAGACAACAGTTCATCTGAAAAATATATAGTATTTTCATGAATCAAAAGTTTACTGAAAATCAACAATGTGAAATAATGAGCAAAAAACCCAAGTATTGTAGAGTGTTAGAGCAGAGATTGTCCCAATAGTCTTCTGCCTAGATTATATCACATTTAAAGTTCTGTGTCCTGTTCAAGGTAGTACCACCTTTTAGTAAGGATATTGAAAAGCTAGAAGCCTAAAAAAAAGGCAGATCAATGAAAATATTTGGAAACCAAGAGGAAATCTGGATTATTAGCTTGGAGAAAATAAAAAAAAAATAGAAGGAAAACAAGAAGTTTGCCTTCAAATATTTGAAAAGCTTTCACATTGAAAAAGGATTAGAATTATTCTGCTTGGTCCCAAAGGATAAAACTAAGATAAAGGGTAGAAATTATATGGAAGCAGATTTTTGGCACTATGAATACAAGAGGCAGGATATTGGAGAAAAACTGGCACTAAATCTGTCATCAGAAAACCTAGGTTTGAGACCTACTATACACTCTCTACCACACACTACTTTATAATCCCTCCCCCTCCCACCCAAGGCTGTTTCCTTATTTGTAAAAGCAGGAAAAGGGGCTGGAAGGTCTCTAAAATCATTTGAAAACAATTAGAAATGTATCGGTAGGATGTCCTCCTCTAAGGAGGCAGTTCTTACAAAAGAAGATTGTAAGAGCTTTTGTTGTAGATGTTGGAAAAGGGATTCCTGTTTGAGGTATCATTTCTGATGCCCTCTTCCAACTTTGAGATGTCATGATACCATGTTTATGCCCATTTAAAATATCAGAATAATCATGTCCTAATTTATATTGCCCTCATACAGACATACATACATATATACAATGGAATTTTTCTATGTAACAAAGCCCAAGAAACACAACTACATCTAAGAGTTTACATACCTATAGTCTCCCATCTCTCTACTAAGAAGATGGTATGTTTTCACCTCTGTTCTCTTGGATCAGGATTGATCTCTGTTATTAATTCAAATGTGGTTAGATTTTAGTATTGTTTTCACATATAGTCATCATATATATTATTCTTTTGGGTTTAATCTTTTTGTTCGACATCGTTCACACAAGGTCTCTGAATTCTTGTGACATTTCTTAAAGCGGGGAAATATTTCATCACATTCATCTATCAGAATATGTTTAGCCATTACCCCATTTTATTTCTAATTTTAATAGCTTTTACTATCAAAAAGAATGTTGCTATGATTTTTTAATTATATATGGAAACTTTCTTTTTCTTACTGACCTCTGAAGAGTAGCTCATCTATAGGTATAGGTGATATATAAGCTACACACACATAGGTATAGGTGATACATAAGCATATATACATACATACATTTATATATATGCACATATATATGTCTCTATCCCAACTGCTCAGGGTTGTTATGAAGATTAAATGGGATAATAATTGTGAACCACTTAGCACAGTGCCTGACACATAGATAACACTATATAGATGATATTATTATATGCCCACAAATGGAATAATGTATCAAAAAAAAAAATGAAGCATGTATTGCTGTCCACATGATACTATATACAAGGGATTCTTAACCTTTTTTAAATCATGGATCCCTTTGGAAATCTGGTTAAGCTTACAGACCCTAATGATATTTAAATATATAAAACACAGGTTTATGAGGAAAATCAAATATATTGAAATAAAATTGTCAAACTATATTTTAAAACATTCACAGTCTTCAGATTAAGGACCACTACAAGGAGAGAAAAAACCATAAATTTGGAAGGAGATGCCTTCCTGAGGTATAGTTAGGAGATTGTCAGTCCTTAACCTTAGCCCCATAGCCAAATTCTTTAAGGATGCCTCCAGAAGGAAGGGGATCCCACATCCTGGGATCCAAAAAAGAGGTAAGCTCACAGGTACAAAGGGATGTGTTTCCCCAACAATGTAGGTTAAGTGACAGAAGGGGCAGAAAGTGACTCATTCATGCTTCTTGGCCTTAACAACAGTGTGAAAATGCACCTGGTTTATAAGTTCCTCTTAATTACAAGCAGAGGAAAGAGGAAAGACCTACCACAGGCCAATTAAAATCTACCACCAGAATCAAGTACTTGACAAAAAGTTACCACCTTTCTCCCACCAGGGCTTTTCCATTGAATCAGTTGGTGATTTGACTAACTGGCAGGTGTGGCTGTTGTTTTGGCTCCATGAAGAAACAGCAGGAATCTCAGGTTAGTTTCAGTTAACATTTAAAGAGTTTTTGATAATTAATAAGTATACATTTCTAGAAAGCTTTAAACTTTTCAAAAATCATATATTTTAACATGTTCAACATATATTGAATTGCTTGCCATCCAGGGGAGGGGGTGGGAGGAAGGAGGAGAAAATCTGAAACACTAGGCTATATAAGAATCAATGTTGTCAAATTATCCATGCATATGTTTTGAAAATAAAGAAGCTTTATTAAAAAACAAAACCAAAATAGAACAAAAAAATAAACTTTTCAAAAAGTACTTTCATTGATATAAATCTCATGTGATTTTTCAAATCTTATCCCCCTTCTCAAGCCCAGATAGATAAAGCAGGGATTTTTGCCTTATTTTCAGATGCCAGAAACATATTCTATTCAACTCAATGAGCACTGGAAGTCTTGTTAGAGGCTGGCACCTTTCTTTGCAACTTTGAGCTTTAAGAGAATTGTTAAAACCTTGAATGATTTGAACATATCACATAGACCAACATGAATTGAAGGTAATACTTGAATTCAGTTCTTTCTGGCTCTGAGAGTACAAAATAAATAAAAGGTAATTTTATGAGCAGGGGTGGTGGAACAATATTCTCAGTTGAATATTAGGAACTCTCCTTGCTGATGATGACTTGCTGCTGTACTTGGCAAAAGCAAGAACATGAGGTTAGTTTTTCTTGGTTCCAGATCCAGATTTTCTTCCATTACACTAGACAGAACACTACAACTTCCAAAACACCAGAGCAGGTAGCAACCTTAGACACAGATGGCCTAGTCCAAATCCTTTCATTTGACAGATGAAGAGATTGAAGGTCAGAGAGGAGAGAGGGAGGTGCTTACTCAGGCTCCAGTCTGGCATTCAAACCCAGGACTTCTGATTCCCAGTTCAAGATGCTGACTCAATTCTCTAAGAAAAGCTTAGAAAAAGACAGCATCTAATCTTTCCCCTTCTTGTTGAGGATTTCATGCATAGGGACTTATACAATTAGGGAGGAATCACAATAGAAATCACCGCAGACATGGCTGTGCATGAAAAGATGGAAGTAATTTATTCACGATGGGGTCCTCCCCCACCCCTTTATTTTTTATTGCTTTTCCAAAACCCAATGAAGCTGGCTGTCATTTTGATTCAGGAAAGGGAGCCTCGATCAAAGCTCCTTGCTCAGCTTTTCTTCCTATTGATGAGACTCATTCTCTGCATGCCAGGACACAGTCCATCCTTTGACTCTGTTACTTTTCTGTAAAATCCCAGATGGAAGGAAGAAGTGGAATCTAGACCTTTCTTCATTAATTTTTGTTCAATTTCCGGAAGTGAGGACCGGAGAGAAGAGCTGAAGGAGGCTTGGGAAAACAGCTCTGATGCAGGGGGATGCTACCATCCTGGAAAGGACACTAGATTTGGAGTAAAAGAACTGGTCTGAATTCCCTCTTTGTTACTTCCTTCCTGAGCCACCTTGGATAAATTCTGACTCCTCTCACCTTCTCAATTTCCCCCAAAAGCAAAGCACAGTGCAACAGGTACTGGATTCAGAGGATTGTAGGCCAAATCCACTATCCAATATTTGCCAATTACTGACAATTACTGTCCCTGGGACTTGACATCACCATGATTCCAATAGCTACAGAATGTAAATACAGTAGAATAAACAGAGAAATTAAAGAAAAGACCTTTTTACCTTTAAAAACTAAGGCAGGAGTATAAGGAAGCAAGCAATGCATTTGGAGTCTGAAGATCTCAAATTTCTATCTATTAATTATATGACCTTAGCCAAGTGACTTCTTCCTTGGACCTCAGTTTCTTTGTTAAAACAAGGAAATGTGATGAGGAAATCTCCAAAGTTCCTTCTAATTATGACATTATGTAGTCCCAAGCTTTGGCTCTCATATTTAGTTTATTTTCAGTTGTCTTTTAAATATTTTAATTTAGATGCATCCTAAGCAGCAAATAGTCAGAATAGAGGAGTCATCCATGTGGAAGCTTGGAAGAAAATCTCAGAGCCTTAATCCTCCTGTTTTGTATAAGTATTTCCTTCACTTGACTGAGTCAAATAGATCTTATCTTCTAAAGCCATTCCCTGGCCCACCTCAGATTTCTATTGACACCTGAGGTGTTAAAAGATACTTAGAAGCTGGATGCCTGGGATTTCAAAGGGAATAAGGAGAGGGAAGAGCCACAGAATGCACAACTTGATCCAAAGTTTCTCAAGAATACCCTGGGCTAATTTTTTAAAGAGGGCAACCTGTTATCCATAAAAATTATAACAACTACAAAGCACTTGGAGTGTTATAAAACTCTCTATTTCCTCACTTAGGCCCTGGAAACACTGTGGGAGAGAAAAGTAATAATAATTATAGTAGTATAGATTGAAAACTGGAAAAAAAACACCTCATTTTATCCAATCCTCTCATTTCATAAATAAGGAAACTGAGACCTGGAGATTTAATGATTTGTCCAAGATCAAACAGACTTTAAATAGCAGAATTGAAATGCAGGGTCCTGGCCTCCTCTTCTAGATCTCTTTCCATTAATTCACAATGCCTATCAAGATGATCATAATAATAGCTTTTGATATGTCATTGAAAACAAATAATTCTATAAAAATATCTATAAGAAAGAGAGTACAATGTATAATAATGCATAAGAAAGTATAGGGTAGTAGGTACAAGACCAGCTTTAGCAACAGGAAGGCTAGAGTTAATATTGTTGACCAAAAGACTTTTTTTCAGCTCGAGTTCCCAGAGGAATTAACTTATGCAAGGTCACACAGCTGGCTAGTGAGGAGAGAGCTAGGATTAGAAGGAAGGCCTCCTGACCCTTGGCACAACTCAATCACATCAGGCTGGTCCTCCTTCACCTTAAAAAATCAATAGATTTTGTCGCAGAGAAAGAAAGATTCCTGGCTCAGAACCTTCATGTTTTCTTCAAGATGGCTGGACACAGAGCACTCAATGCTCTCCAGTGGCCCAATCCATCTTTCTCCCAACACTATCCTACCATTTGTTAACACTGCTAATACCAAGCAGCTAATTTTGATGCTGCCAGCAGCAGGAGTAGAAGCCACACTGAACTTTCTAATCCATTTATCTATTAATTTATTATCTAATTAAGGCTCACAATGACAGCACTATTTGTTTAAAAATGCCCTCAAACTAAACCAATACAAAACAGACGTGCCTTCAAATCAAAATGGGCCTTCCCTGTGGTTTGCCTTATTCAGCTGTAACTATTGCTTGACTGGATTTCAGGTGAAGCAAAACTCACCTTTGTTGTGCAAGTAGCATCACCCATGAAATGTAACAAAAAGATACTCGAGAAGGAGTGATCTCACTGTCCACATATTTACAATTTGTGCACTAGAATTTATTAGGGACAGCAATTCAATTAAACAGTTCCAGCACCTAGCACAGCTCCTGGCACATAATAGGTTCTTCATAAATACTTGATTGATCAGTCACTTATTAATTGTGAAATAGGGATGATTAGAAGAATCAAGTCTATACTACAAAAAGATTGATGGAAGGCAGAAAAAAGAAGAAAGGAAAGAAAAGAGGAAAAAAGAAAATGAAAGAAAGAAGAAAAGAACAAAAATAAGAGGGAGAGAAGGAAAAAGAAAAGGAAATAAGAAAGGAAGGAAGGAAGAAGGGAAAGAGAAAAGGAAAAAAGGAGAGGAAGAAAGAGATGAAGCAAAGAGGGAAAGACAGAAGGAAGAAGAAGAAGAGAAGAAAAGGGAAGGAAGAAAAGAGAAGGAGGGAGGGAAGGAAAGAAATCAGTATTTATTAAGTATTAGCAAATGTCAAGGGCAGTTAAATGGTATTAGTGAATTCAGCCCTGAGCCTGGAGTCAGGAAGATCTGAGTTCAAATCATCCTCAGAAATTTGCTACCTGTTTGACCTCTGGTCAATCACTTAGTCCTGTTTGTTTCAATTTCCTCATCTGTAAAATGAGCTAAAGAAGGAAATGGCAAACCACTCCATATCTTGGCCAAGAAAACCCCAAATGGTATCAAGAAGAGTCTAATAATGGAGATACAAATACATGCAAAAAACAAAAAAACAAAAAAACAATTCCTGCCCTCAAGGAATTTATAGTCCAATGGAAGAAAATAGAAGAATCCTAAAAAGGATCTGAAAAGGAGGGTGAGTGAGTCTGGAGATAACCAACTTGTGGGCATATTTTTTAAATCTGCAAGTTGGGGGCAAGGCTGGAGGGAAATGAACGCTGGCTAACTGCAGCCCCTCCACAAATGGAAAACCCCACAAGGATCTCACCAATGGCAGAACAGATCTGAGCTGGTAGAAGGATATTTCAGGATGAAAAGGATGGTTGGATGTTCCAGAACCAGGGGCTTCCAGAGGTTGAAAGAAGTTTTGGAATGGAACAGCAGCAGAACTACCTGTTTGGAAGTTTAGAATTCAGAGGCAGTATCTTGTGGATTTGTTACTTCCTTTTTCCCAGACTCCACTCCTCACATGGAAAAATAAGGGTTCGAAATAGATGATTTCTAAGATGTGCTTTTAGCTCAAACTATCTTTTAAGGTTTCCCCTTTAGCTCTAACAGTCTAGATTATGTTTTAACATTGTTCTTAATATTTCTCCTAGCTTTTATATTCTATGGTATATGGTCTCATCATGCCAAAATATTCTATAATTTAAACTAGTGAGAAAAATCAAGATCTTTAAAATCCAGGATTTAAAAAATACACTCATCAATTCAGGTAGAATTTATTGAGCACCTGCTTTGTAATCACATCTTCTTAATCAATACATAAGCTCCGAGAAGAAGACATTAAGGTCTTTTTTTCTCAAAGCATTTACAGACCAGTCTGAAAAGCAAATAGTTAACTGGAAAAGTTAACTAAGGCTGCATACGATTAAGTGCCAAATGAGTGATATAGATAATAGGCACCATTAGGAGTTCAGAGGAGGAAGAGATCTATGGAGGTCCTTTCAGATGAGGGTTTCAAAGTACTTTACTGACATTTACTCCCACTGCATGCTATATATAAACAATTGGAAGCACATCTGGCTGCCAGTCTGCTTTGGTTTCCTTGAAGAGTTCATAGCCATGGCAATGTATTAAGAATGAAGAGCATAAGAGATAGAAAAAGAACAGAAAGGAACAGAGGTACTAATAAAGAGATCTTTGTTTATCATCTTCCCTCTAAAAGAATATTTAATTCTTTTGCCACATCTATAAAATAAGAGATTGTCCCAAAATAAGGTTTCTTAACCTGAGATCCATGAACTTGATGGCTGTTTTTTTTTTTTTTTAATATTTTGACAATTGAATTTCAATTTAATTGGTTTTCATTGTAATTCTACAAAATAATAATAACTAGAACTTGTATAGTATTTATAATATATGAATCATTGTGTTAAATGCTTTTCTGATTAAGAATCTGAGAGAGAATTATCCTCATATTATAGATGAGGACTTGTCTATGGTCAAACAGCTAGTATGTGTCTAAGGTTGTATTTGAACTCTGGACATTCTAATGCTTTTAGAAAAAGAGATTATGAGAAGGGGTTCATAGGTTCTACCAGACTAAAGATGCTAAAGATGTTCAAGATACACCAAAAGGTTAAGAACCCTATCCTAGATGAAGGATCCACAATTGGTCCTTTAAGTTCTAACAATCTTTGATTACATACCTACAAAGATCATAATGGAAAAAAATCATAATCAGAAGATGGGGATTCTAGAAACAGCTTGGAAACTCATATGGTATAAAGCTCAATCCTAGTCACTTCACATTCTCAGATCCTCAAGTTTAGCATTTTTAAAATGGAGAAAGAAAAATACCAATTTCAAATTCTGTAACATTGGACAAAGACATCCATTACATCCTTAACATCTATTGTGAGAATCAAATGAAATGATACATATTAAAGTGCTTTATTAAAGCACTTTGCCAATAAGAAGTAGCATTTTTCTTATTGAGTCCAAAGCCTTTTAATTATCCCAATTTGCTATCAAAAGATCATTTTTTTTATCTCTAATATTCTCTTGATGATGTAATATATGGCTTTGAATCAAAAGACTTCCTGATCTTACAGGAACTCCAATTCCTGGTCACTCAAAGGGTAAAGAAAAAAATGAAAGGTTGGTATAAATAAATGCTGTGTTGTTTAGTCATTATCTCATCTGGAATTTTAATGGCAAAGATACTGGAGAGCTTTGTCATTTCTCCTCCAGCTTATTTTACAGATGAAGAAACTGAGGCAAAGAGAGTTAAGTGACCTATCTAAAGTCACATAGATAATAAGTATCTGAGGCCAAATTTGAACACAGGAAAAGGATTCTTACTGATTTCAGGTCTAGTGCTCTATCCACTGTCCTACCTAGCTGCCCCTAATAAATAGGCAAGTTGTAGTTTAAGGACACTAATTATTTGAACATAGGAAGATGACAGCAATGATTAGGATAGAAGGTGGCAAAATCTTATGTGGCTAATTCAAAGGATGCCAATTGGACATCTAGGTTGTCACAGTAGTACTCAGGAAATGCTCTAAATTCTAGAGTAGGGTGCTAGCATCTTGGGTGGGTCCTCTGGAAGATTTATGGAAATGCAGGAATGAGAATGGTACAGAATGAGAAGGTATACTAAGTAGGCTGTATCTTGAAGTCAGAAAAGGGAATACTCATGTTATTGCAATCAAGTAATCAGTGAAGCATCGACATTTACCAAAACTTCAGTCATCTTGGCAGATGGCTCATCACAGTGTAAAGAGGTAGGAAATTATGGTCATCCTCAACTTTTCATTCTCTCTTAATGCTCTCCTTCCATATCCCTGACTCCCAGTTTCCCTGGCTTCTTTCAAGCCCTTAATAAAGTCCTACCTTCTAACAACAGCTATTTCCAAATCTAGTTACTGCTGGGTACATCTCTCTGTTAATTTTCTCCAAAGTATCTTGGATATAGATTGTTAATATGTTGTTGTTTGCTTGTTGTCTCTCTTGCTAGATTGTGAACTCCTTGAGAACAGAGACTATGCTTTTTTTTTTTTTTTTTTTTGGTATCCCCAGCACTTGGCACAGTGCCTGGAATATAATAGATACATAACAAATACAAAATAACTATGACTAGGAAGGGTGGCAAGATGGTTCTTCAGTCCTAGTGATCACAGCCATGTGAATTGCCCTTATTGGACTTCTTTTGGCTCTTGACCTTCTCACGAATTTGCCATTTCTTTCCTTTAAGTAGATTATTTACAGTGCAGTAGACAATATTTATAAGATAAGGAAATGCAATATGGACCAGATGGAAATAATAGTTACTTACAGACTCTTTGAGGAAGAAACAGCTGAAGGATAAATTATTTGGAAGAGGTTTCTTTCTTTTCTGGAGACTTTCTGGAATCTGTTTAATAATCCAAATGTGTTTTGATGTATGAGGAGCAGAATAATAATAATAAAAATAATGATGATGATGATGGCAATGATAACTAGCCAGGTCCTGAAGGAATTCAAGAGGTAAAGTAGAAAGGACATTAGATTTTACTTTGAAAGACCTAGATTAGAATCTTATCCATCAATTTACTAGCTATGAGATCTTGGCAATTATTTTCTCTTGTCAGTACCTCTCCTTAGGCCCTCATCATCTCAAATGTAGACTATTTTGAACACTCCTTCCTAATTAGATACTTGGATTCTACTCATTTTTTTTTTCCTTCCTCAACCACAAGGCTTGCCTGTTGAAAAGACCATTACTTCTAGGATAGCATATAAATTTTTCAGCTTAGAATTCAAAACCCTTCACAATATATTTTTATCCCATGGCATGATGGTAAATATTTAACAATCAGATCTTTGAAAAAAAAAAAAAGTAAACATCACACTTTTAAATGGAATCTATATCGTTACCTTTTTCTCCAGTACATTTTCAAATCTACACCAGAAGTGGCAAACATGCTGACTCAGATTAAATTGTAACTGGGAAATGTTTAACAAAATAAATAAAAATACAATAAAAGAAGATGGTATTACATTTTAAAATTGTGGGTATTCAGCCCTAGGGATCCTGATGTATAGTTGTCCTTGTTTCCTTAGTCTGACAACCCTGATTTGAACTCTCAACAAAACAGTGAATCAATGTTTGACTTGTAGTATTGGCCAAATTCCTGGTTGCAAAGGCTCATGCTGAAAATTTAACAATTGGTTCATGAGCCAGTTTGAGCTGACTTCCGCAAACCTTTCTAGACTTACTGCACATTTTTCATTTTTATATTCTTTTATATAGCTCAGATATCCCACTAGCTGTTCACAAGGCTTATTACTTTTCCCTCCCTAATATGCTTTTGCATAACTGTCTCTCCCATGCCTGGAATGTATTCACCTCCAACTCTTAAAAATTCTAGCTTCCTTGAAAAGCTCAGATCAAACTCTATTTCTTATGGAAGCCTTTCCTCACCCCTTTAGTTTTTAGTTTTTTTCTTCTCCCTCTTTAAATTACTCTCTCTATATATGTGTATGTGCATACTTGTATAAGCCCTTACTTGATTACATATGCAGTCTTCCATACCCTCCAGTAAAATGTAAACTTCTTGAGGGCTAAGGCTACTTTATTACATCACAGGGCCTTATACACAGTAGGCCTGTAATTGGATTGGAGGATCCTTACAAGGAGGTCTTACAAGGTAGGTCAGACAGAGACTATGGCTCCCACTTTAGATAAGAAGCATTTCCCAGCAAAAAGGTTGTATTCTCTGCCCACAGTGTTTCCAATTCTGTCCAACGGGAGGCCTTGCTGGGGATAGTCCTTTGACTGTATCCCAGAAGACTGAATTGCCTGGTGGTGGTGGGGAGATGGCATTGAATTCTACAGGAAGAATGAAACAAGTACTCATATTGATGTAAAATGGTCATTACACAGATTTCATTCAGAATGTTTAGTTTTTGTTGCTAATTTTGTTTGAAAATTAACTATCTCATCTGGCAATTATATTTCAATAAGGAAAAGGTTATCCTCTGCTGTAGAGATAAATGAGGGGGAAAGCACTCACTCAGCCTCAATGCTATCATTTGAATTTATCCACTGCTGGAACTGTATTGCCAATTACTTGTTGATTAAATATCAGCCAGTCACTAACAATACATTGGCTTTCTCTTTTTTCTCCCCTGAAATGATTTTAAATCTGGGGATAAATATATATATATCCCCATATTTATACATATATGTATAAAAAGTATATATATACTTTTCTTGGAATATTATCTGGATACAGAACAAAGTAATATACCTAGAATTCCAGAATACTGGTATTGAAAGAGATCTCAGAGATATTCTAAACAAGTGGTTCTCAAACTCTTTCATCTTAGGATCCTTTAGCACTCCTAAAAATTACTGAAGATCATCCAAAGAGTTTTTATTTATGTGGCTTATATCTACTGATATGATACCATATTAGAAATTAAAATATCTTAGTATTATTATGAAAATAGTTTTGGCCTCATGGAACTCCTGAAAGAGTTTGGGGTTATTGAGGGGTCCCCAGGTTCTACTTTGGGAACTTCTGATATAGCCCAATCTACTCATTTTAAAATCCAAGGAACCAGGCCAGTGATTCATCCAAAGTTAAACTAATAGCTTTTAAGTAGTTTGGACTCTCACCCAGATCTTTTCCTACTGACTACATTACATTGCATTTCTTTAGTTAAAAAAAGAGAGAGAAAGAGAAAGAAAGTATTCTAAATTTGGGGGAAGGCCACTCTTTTTATTCTTGGATCAGTTTAGAACTACAGAATCCTAATCCCAAAATTGGAATCTGTTTCAGAGTTTCACTGCTCAAATATAACAAATTTTAGAGAAGTAGTAATCTACCCACTTCTTGAATATTTCCATCGTTTGAGAGAGTCCTACCCAACTGAACTACTCATTCCATTTTTGGTTGACTTTAATTGTTAGAAAGTTCCTCCTTAAAATCAATTAAAATCTAATCTAACGTGTCCCTTTTCCTTTCAGAGGTAAATCTAAACCACTTTCCATATGAAAACTCTATAAACCTTTGAAGATAACTATCTAGGTCCTCTTCTTTAGGTTAAGCTAATGAGCCCTCTTTCCTTTAGAAAACTGCCAAGTGATATACTTTCAAGTTCTTCCCCCAACATCTTACTGTTAACTGGGCATTCCCAGCTTGTTCAAGTACTAACTAAAATGGCATACCCAGGACTGGATCCAACCTCTATAGGATGTCTGAGCAGAGCAAAGGACACCAGGACCCTCATCTCCCTCATTCTGGTCATTCTCCTTTTCTTAATATAATTTAAGGTCACATTAGCTTTATTTAGCTCCCATGTCACACTGCTGACTTTTATTGAGTTGGCAGTATTCAAAAATTGTGTTGCAGTTGTTTTAAACATAAAAGTTGCTGACTAGTCAGCTTTCTAGGAGGAAAAAATTTCCTAAATGGGCAAAGGAGCTAGTCTTGAAAATCCTGAAATTTATCCAATTGCCGAGCTGAGGAATGAGGAAGCTGACAACCCATCTAGTTTGGCTTTCTGTCATATACCCCGAAGTACATGTATATGTGTGTGCACACACATGCACACATATGTATATGTGGATGCACATGTATGTATATATCTATATATCCACATACATGTATACATGCTGTGTATACGTACAGCTTACTACCTATGTGATTCTGAGCAAGTTACTTAACACTGCCTCAATTTCCTCATCTGAAAAATGAGCTGGAGAAGGAAATAGCAAACCACTCCTTTCTGAAACTTAGTGAGCAAACTATTGTCAAGAAAATTCTAAATGGGATCACAGAGATTCAGACATGACCGATATATCTGAATGACAACATATATATAGGCATATCTATACAAATGCATATGTACATAAAAGCACACACAAATATACATCTATCTATACAGCCACACATACACACATATTCAGCAGCCAGGTGACATAGTGGATACTCTACTGTCTTCTGAGTTTCAATCTTCCTTCAGTACTTATTAGTTGTTTGATCCTGGGCAAAGCCACTTACCTTTTAAACTCCAGTTTCCTCATAATGAAATAGATGCAATAATAACACCCGTACCCACATATGCAAAAATGTTTGTGCCTGCCCTTTTTGTAGTGGCAAGGAACTGAAAATTGAATGGATGCCCATTAATTGGAGAATGGCTGAATAAATTAATGTTATGGAATATTACTGTTCTGGAAGAAATGATCAGCAGGATGATTTCAGAGGCCTGGAGAGACTTACATGAACTGATGCTGAGTGAAATGAGCAGAACTAAAAGATCATTGTATACAGCAACAAGACTATACTATGATCAATTCTAATGGACGTGGCTCTCTTCAACAATAAGGTAGATTCAGGCCAGTTCCAATGATCTTGTGATAGAGAGAGCCATCTGCACCCAGAGAGAGGACTATGGGGACTGAAGGTGGATCACAACACAGTATTTTCACACTTTTTGTCATTGTTTGCTTGCTTTTTGTTTTCTTTCTCATTTTTTTTTTTCTCTAACTACCCAGGAATGTAAGGATTAAATGAAATGATGTGCTTAAGTTTTTGTTGTCCAGTCGTTTCAATTATCTGACTCTTTGTGATCCCATTTGATTGGGTTTTTGTGGATGTTAGCTGTTTGTTTTTTTGGCAAAGTTAATGCTATTTCTTTCTCCAGATCACTTTACAGATGAGGAAACAGAGGCAGACAGGATTAAGTGACTTGACCAAAATTACACAACTAGTAAATGTATGAGGCTAGATTTGAATTCAGGAAGATGATCCTTCTGTCTCCAGGCCCAACACTCTATCCACTATACTTGAAATGTAACCCTTATGATAATCCACCCAGGCATCTAAGATGCTCTTGCTTGATATTTCCACACATGGAGTGCATTCTAATGACTTGCAAAAGGGGGGGAGGGGGAGAAGAGAATGTGTAGGAATGGTAGGAAAGTCGCAACTTCTCAGTTTCTTCATATTAAAAGGAGAATAAAAGTCACTATTTCATAGAGCTGTATTGAAAATCAAATATTATTAACAATAGCAAATATTTATATAATACTATAAGATTTGTAAAGAGCTTTATATATTTTATCTATTTCAATTCTCACAGCAATTTTATCAGGTAGGAGCTATTATCCCCATTTTATAGATGAGGAAACTGAGTTTGAGATAGAGACAGGCCCTCACAGTTGGTAAATGGCAAAATCAAGACTATAATAGAACAAGTCTCTTTCTCCAAATTCATTGCTGTTTCCATGACACCAATGTGCTTTCCCAGTGAAGTAGAAACAGTAATACAGAAACAAATTGATTTCTAAAATGTTTACCACTAATGGATTGAAAATAAGCATAGCCCTTTTCTGACTGGCTTAAGGAGCAGGCCAGCTGACCCTGGTGCCTTCTCCCATTGCCACATCTAAGTCTTGATGTGGAAAGCCTGTGGAATCCACAATTATTTGATAGTCTCCACATCAAAAAAAACAAAAACTACGATTCTTTTTAGAGCTGAAAACAGAAATGTAAAAAAATCAAAAATTAAAAAAACGCAATCAAAATGGGAAAAAAAACAAACAAAAAACTCCTCTTTTCAGAGTTGAAGGGAGAAATTTACAAAAAACCCCAACCCAGAGGCAAGTGGGAGGAGGTCTTTCCAGCTGTATTGGCTTAATATTTCAAACAGAGGAAGGGAAGTCCATTAGCTTAGATTGCAGCCAAATGAACTTTTGAACCATTACGGGAATAAATCGCAATTTTTTTTTTTTTAGGTCAAATTTAGAGTGTCACAGCCTTGAGCACTACTCAAATAGGGTTTCTTGGTTAAAGTGTGTATTGTTCCAGGAAAAAGCTGGAGTAGATACTCTAACAACCCGAAGATAAATGCATTCCCCCATCCTGTTCAGACTTCTCAAATCTGTTTCCTTTGCATGTTCCCAAATGAGCAGTTTAACTTTTTCAACATGCAATTATTAAATGCCTACTCTATACAAGGCACAGTACTAAATGTTGGAATAACTGAGACAACAACTAAATAGTCCCTACCTCAGAGAGTTTACAGTGTACTTCAGTTAAATAATATATACATAATAGAATAAATATGAAATTTTTAAAAAGTAACAAAGTAATTTTAAGAGAGAGAATACTAATAACTAGGGAGATGGGGTCAAGAAAAACTTTTGTAGGAGGAAATACTGAGTTAATCTGAATGAATTTGGAGATTCTATAAATAGAATGCGATGCTGAAGTACATCCCAGGATTAGCTGTACAAAGTTAGTATGGAGAACAGCTAGCAGGTGAATTTGAAGCAGAAAAAAACAGAGGAATATGAAATACTCCCGGGGAAGCAGGTTGGGCTATCCTGTGAATGGGAAAGGAGAAGAGATTAAGTATTTCTATAAAGCTTCCTCTATGCATCAGGCACAGGTACTTTACAAATACTATCTCTTAATATAAATGCTTACATTGCTCACCATATAGATTTGAAACTGGATTTAGAATTTTAGGACTTTTTAGAACGTAGATTTATAACTTAGAAGACGATCAAGTCCAACCCCTTAGGCTATGGAAGGAGGGGAACTGAGGTATATAAAGAATGAATGACATGTTCAGGATCACAGAGATGGTGAGTCTTCCTTAATTCAAGTCCAATGCCCCATTCTCTACTCAGTGGGTCTGGAATTGCACTCTGCTTTCACAATCACTATTTTGCTTATTTAAATCATACTCACCCATTTAGAACTTTTAATAATCACTATTTAAAAAAAAATCTATCTGGAATCTGCCTGGTTCATTTAGTTTATACTTTGCTGAGATGTAGGCTTTGTTTTTTGGTGCTTTTGTTTAATTTAAGGTACATCTCCAGTAAGTTCCATATCTTCCAAAAAGCCAATCTTATTAATAATGATGAGGATAAAAATAATAGTAATAACAGTAACAGCATTAATCTCTATCTTTGAGACTGTCTTATTTATTCTTATCTATGCATCTTGACTCTTGGGATTTTAGAAGGTTACAGATTAAAATGGTCTTAGTATCTTTTTCAAGGCCCTATTATACAAATGGGCAAACTGAGGCATAGAAATGATAAATAACATGCTCAAATGCAAATTCAAATCTAGGTCATTTGACTTCATGTCTCTTGAGATGAAAGAGATACTGTTATTGCTGAATATTTAATGTAACTAATCCTAAATGGTCATTTCAAGGATCTGGGGTAGAACAGTGTGATCCTGAAAGTGACTGTAATGAGCCCATTGCCTGTGAAGGAAGGAAATTTAGTTTATATTTCTAGGGAATGTACACAAATGTCCCTGAGGAGTATTGGGATTTCAGAAATGCAAGATAATTTAGAGTTCATCTACTTTAACTTATACCTGAATGAGAATCTCTTACAGTTCATTCAACACTTTTGTAATTTCCAGTGAGAGATGTGCTACTCCCAACTAACATAAGACTTTCCTTGGATGGCTCTAATTGTGAAGAAGTTTTCCTTACCTTGAATTATAATTTTCTTCTCTGTAATGTCTTCCTGCCCCCACTTCTACCACTCTAACTTCTGATTCTGAGGCCAAACAAGATAAATCCAAACCCTTTTCTATTTAATGGCCCCTTTTTACTTGTCTAAAAACTTTCTTGGGAACCCAGCTTTTTAAACTGTGGTTTGTGATCCCATCGGGGGTCTTGTAACTGAACATGGGGGTTACAAAATTATGATTTCTTATCAGTAAATGTTTGTTGGGTACCTGTTTTATTTATCTATATACTTGGGATCACATAAACATTTTTCCAGCAAAAAGAGGTCACGAGTGGAAAAAGTTTAAGAAGCCCTTCTCTAGAGGGAAAAGCAATGGTAGAGAACTGCATCATCTTCTGGAGCTTGGAATTTTTCTGCTCATTTTTTGAAGCAGGAAAATATTGCCTAGTTCAGGACTGGGGTAGGATTAGGAGAACAGTCTGTGAAAAAGAAGAGAGAGAAAACATGAAGAGATCTTTCTAAAAGAAAGATGTCTACACAGGTCCAAACCAATCTTTTTCCCTCCAGAGGAGGTGTTACAATTAAAAATAACATCTCTTCTCCAGGTTAAACATTACTCATTACTTTCAAGTGAATCCCTTCATATAACATAGTCTCCAATTTTATTAGTAAATTGGTTTTTGAATCCTAAAACAAGATACCCAGAATAATAATAGCTAACTTTTTTTAGAGTGCTTTAAGGTTTGCAAAGTTTAAAATGTTATCTCATTTTTATTTTTGAAATATATAACTTTTATATATAATATTGTATATAATAGTATATAATACTGGAGAGAAGTGTTGTTATTATTCCTATTTTATAGATGAAGAAATTGAGGCAGCAGAGGTTATGTGATTTATTAGGATGACAGCTAGTGTCTGAGGCAGGCTTTTAATTGAGGTTTACTTGACTCCAAATTTTTCAATCTATCCATTGCAACATTTAATACCCATAATAATCCAGGTGAGATCTGACTAGGGTAAAGTATGAGAGCCTTATCACCTCCTTTATTTCAAGCATTATGACTTTCTTAATGTATCCTAGGACCACTCATTTTTCTAGCCACTGTGCTCATTGATGACTGAATATGTGATGTATTTTAGGCAGTATGTACTGAATCCCGACTCCCTGTCTTCCTGAAGTTCTCCCCCTTTTTTATTTTCCATGTCTTTGACAAGCTGTGTACTTCTTCTTCCAGAAGTTGGTTAACTGATTGCTAGGAAGATTAATCTATGCAAACTGTTGAGACAAGAAGTGTGGTGAGATGTGAGCCATCTTCCAACTTTCTGTCAACTTGGCTTATAAACTTTGGTTTTATAGGAAGACAACAGTCAAGTCATCTTTGTTCTGTCATTGCTTGTGAATGCTGTTGTGTGACCAGTGGCCATGTTGGCTGAAGGGAATTTAGAGGGTTATTTATTTTGGATTTTTTTTTCAAGAGGCCCCAAGCAAATTCTTTGGCTGGCCTGATTCTGCTGCATCAGATGAACTCTCAGCCTCAGTCGGTGGGACATGAGCAAACTGGTTTCATATGACTGCATCTGGTATTTATTGCTATTGTCCACTCATTCATTCAGCTAATCAGTTGACAAGCATTTATGAAATATTTATACTATGCTAGGCACTAGGGATACTGTAATGTTTGGGCTAGCTTTTTGGAGGTCCTCCGGAAAGATCTTAGTCTCAGCAGGGATAGATACCACGAGGATGGACAAGAATAGAGTCCAAAACCTCTATTGTCTCTTACACAGTCTGCCTCTGTCATAGTCTGACCCAGTCTCCCTCAGCAGTCAGCCTTCAGTCTGACTTCCTGTCCCCAGTTCTTATATAGCCTATTACAATTACATCATTACAGCATACTGAATATGTATGAACTAGAGAATGATTACATCACTATAGTAAGTACTAAGTATATGTAAACTAGATAATCATTGTCTCATCAATTCCTCTGAGTTAACACCTTGTTAAGTATACTTCCTTCAAGTATACTTCTCCAGAGTTCTGGCTCTCTACAGGATACAAAGACACAGAACTTGCCCTCAAGGAGCTTATCATCTATTTAAAGGAAGAAATATGTACTCATATCAATAAAGACAGAATAAAGGGACCTGCTTTATAATTTTATTGGTACAGATGCAATGCAAGTCAGCATCTTCTCTGCAACCTATACACTAAGAAAGTTACTAGAGTGATGAGAAATTAAGTGATTTATTTAGGATTCACATATCCAGTATGTGTCAAAGGCAAGACATGAATCCAGAACCTCCTGTTTTCAAGGTAGGTTCATAATCCACAATACCAGTGGTACAAAATAGAAATGGAGGCTCCTTATCCATACACAAGGATTTAAAATATGTTATCCATAGTATTTTCACTTTTTTGTTGTTATTTGCTTGCATTTTGTTTTTTCTCATTTTTCTCCTTTTTGATCTGATTTTTTTCTTTTGCAGTATGATAATTGTGAAAAGATGTATAGAAGAATTGTACATATTTAACATATATATTGGATCACTTGCCATCTAGGGGAGAGGGGTAGGGGGAAGGGAGTGAGAAAAATAATTTGTAACATTAGGTTTTGTGAAGGTGAATGTTGAAAACTATACATATGTTTTGAAAATAAAAAGCTTTATTAAAAATTAATGAACTCATATAACCAGAAAAATGTAAACAATTGTTTTACATGGAACTGAGAAACAATAAAAATATTAAATAAAAAATTTTAAATGTGATGGTATCAATGTTTTATTGTATTTTTAATTTTGTTAAATACTTCCCAATTACACTCTGAAGGGTTGAAACCAGATCAGGGCAAAGAAGTCTCATGTTACTCTGCCTCTCAAATACAAAATAGGTACACAGCAATTTTAGATCATTAACAATATGGCAGTCCACCATCAGGATCCAACTACATCTGCCATATGGATGACACAACCAAGGTGGAGGCACTGATATTTGGGGGAAATGGGCTAGGCCAATTTATTGTTTCTCACATCTGTGATTTAATTTTTGTATGGAAGTCCCAGGGAGGAAACACCCTTTGCCAAGGCAAACTGGCAATTTTAATTTATAGCCCCATAGAACTGCATGGTATACTGAGACTTAACCCAGACTCATATTGCTAGTATATGTCAGAGACAGAATTTGAATTGTGAACTGGGGAATCCAGGCTAAATGACAAGACTAGATTGATAATTTTACCATGAATCTCCTAGACCTATGGAATGTTAAGAGGGCTAAGGGATCATCTCATTCAACTCTTTTCCGCTAACCAATTTTATAGATGGGGAAACTCAGACACTGAGACCTTTGAATGGTACTTCAGGTATAGGCAGAGGTTTTCTTGATAAAATAGAGATAAGCAGTACTTGCAATTTCTACTTTTGTGAGTTATTGTGAATCTCCAAGGGGTAATGTTTATAAAGCACATTGACAAATCTTAAGGCACCATATGTATGTTGATGACAGTGATGGAGATGAAAGTATTGGTGGAGAGTTGATAAGAAATGTGGCAATTGCAGCATTGGCAGTAGAGGCAATAATATAAGGAGTAAAAATTGAATTTTTGTGATTTCTGTTGGGAGGTGGGAAGAGAAGGGAGAGAGAAAGAAGAGTCAGAGATGGCTGGGGTTTCCAGACTAGAGTGACTGGAAAGATGGTGCTATCATCAACAAAGTTGGATAGTCACTGAAGTGATAGCATGACTGCTTCTTGGCCCACGGGCCCAGAATAGGGAGCCGACTTCCTGCCTCCTGGCCCAGCCCTCCTGCTTTCCCTTCACACCTCCTGACTTTGCCTCCTCTGCTTGCTCACTTATCTTGAAAACCTAACTTTATCTTGCCAAATCTATTTACTGCCTTTTTGGATCACAATCACTACTTTCTTCTGTTGCCAGGTATGGAAAGTAAAAATTGTTCTTTTCCCCTTCAGGACAGATTCAAATGCACTTCTGAAGTGAGACTCTGATGGATGGCTGAGTCACAGAGTTGGAAGGGGATTCAGAAATTGCCAACTTGAACTCATACACGAAGCAGCTGGGGACCTTGAGGGAAAGACTAGAAGAAGCTTGTTCCAGTTATCTCAAACCATTCTTATCTCAGTTCCCACCTCTCCTCAAACCTTGGATGACACCAGTCCAGGACCCTTGACCCAACAGCCTTGGAAGGAGCAGTAGCCCTGACACCACTGGGTCTCTTCCAGCCTGGCTGCTGCAGCTATTCCTCAAGGAGCAACTTTTATGGAGAAGGAAGTCACTCATCCCTATTTTCATCCTTGCTAATAGCTGACCAGCTACCACTGATGGGCCCTGTGAATAGCTGGGCCAGCCTTCTCTCAGTCTCTACCAAACCACCAGTTCTGTTTCCAGCTTCCCCAGAGGGACCCCATAATACCCTCACATTTGGGTAGCTCTGATCACTATTAAGATAGGTGTGTGTGTGTTGAGTGTGTGTGTGTGTGTGTGTGTGTGTGTGTGTGTGTGTGTGTAACATTTCAAACTTGAGCCTGCCTCTTTGCAATAATCTTTGCTACCAGTTCTGTCTTCAGAGATGAGAAAAACAAATCTTCAAACAGATAAACAAAGCTATCTCTATTTCACAAAATCTTTTCTTCTACAACCTGAACATCCAGGATTTTTTCAACTGCTCCTGATCCTCAACGGATACAGCATTGATTGGAGGCCCTGCAACATCCTGGCTGTCCTTTCAATGTTTTCTAGCTTATCAATGCTGTTCCTACAATATAGGTCCAGAACCAAACAATGTACTCCAGAATGTAGCCTGATCAGGGCAGAGATCAACTGCTTACATTGGGATGCTACCCCTCTCAATGGAGTATCATGTTGTATGAGCTTCTTTGCAAAATAGTCACAATTATGATTCATTTAAAACTGGTAGTCTACTAAAGCTTCCCTTTAGATCTATTATTGTCTATCCACATCCCCTATCCTAATATTGTAATGTTGAATTTTTGAATCCATGTGAAAGACTTTTAGATTTATGGCTATTAAACTTCATCTTACTTGATTTGGCCCAATGTTATAAATTATCAAAGTTTTCTGTAATCCTCTTTTTCATCTATATTCTAGCTAGTTCAGGGGTATTTGGTAAGACATCTCAACTTTTATTCAAATGATTGAGAAAAATACTAAATGGAAAAAATACAAGCAAAAACTGATTTCTGGAGCACTATATAAGAGACCGTAGGACCACTAATAATAACTTAATCTTTCCAAATTTGCTAAATGATACTATAAACTAACTTGCATTTCTGAATAGTTTCTAAAAAAAATAAAAGATTTCTTATCAAATGCTTTACTAAAATCCAGCTATGCTTTCTCTATAGACCTATCAGTTGAATGACCTTGTTGAAAGAGAAACTGAGCTTAGACTACCAAGACATCTTTTTGAGGAAGTCATCTGGGAAAAGCTGTATCATACCAGGAGGAATCAGTTTAGTTCTATGAAGTGTAAGCGTACATGCTGATAGGGTACCTGCTGCCAGACACAGTGGCCAATGATCAAACTATATTTACGTTTCCCATGCAGGTTAAGGGGAAGGTGGGTATATGTTTTAATAAAATAATTTCTAATCAAATTATAATTCTATAGTTTTTTATTAAAGCTTTTTATTTTCAAAACATATGCATGGATAACTCATTATCATTAACTCTTGCAAAACCTTGTGTTCCAATTCTCCTCCCCTTCCCTCAACCCTTCCCCTAGATGGCAAGTAGTTTACCAAACATGGTAGAAATATATGTTAAATACAATATATGCATACATATTTCTACAATTATCTTGCTGCACAAGAAAAATCAAATGAAACCAGAAAAAATGAGAAAGAAAATAAAATGTAAGCAAACAACAAAAAGAGTGAAAATGTGTGTTTCTATAGTTTTAACTGTGTGGTTCTATAGTTTTACTACTTATTAACTAAGTGATCTTGGACAAATCAACTTTCTCTTTTTGATTATCAGTTTCCTAATCTCTTCTACAATACTAAGGAGCCTTCCAAACCTGATAATCTATATCCAAATATCCTTTTAACTAAGTGGTATAATGAATAGAGTGCTGAACCTGGAGTCAAGAAGACCTGAATTCAAATTCTGCTTCAGATACTTATTAGATTAATTAATTTATTAATTAATATCTTTTTAAAAACTCTGTTTGCCTCAGTTTTCAAAAGGGATAATAATAGCACCTAACTCCCAGGGTGGTTACGAGAATAAAATGAGATAATATTTTTTTTCAGGCTATTCATTGGAAGTTTAAAAACTAAAGCTGAAACTTAAATACTGTGGCAACATAAAGAGAAGACAGGACTCATTGAAAAAGATCCTGATGTCAGTAAAGATTGAAGACAAAAGGAGAAGGGGATTGCAGAGGATGAGATGAATAAATAGTGTCATGGAAACAACAAACATGGACTTGGACAGAATTGGAGAGATAATTGAGGAGAGAAGAGTGCTATAGTTTATGGGGTCATAAAAAAGTCAGATATGACTGAATAACAACAAAAAATGGGTGATACTTAATAAAGGTTGCTTCTCCTGAGATCTGAACAATGCATTTTTAAAAATTAATAATTTTATGTCAATTTAATTGGTATTCTTTGTAATTTTGTGTACCTTATTTTAAGTATTCTAAAATATGATTTTAAGAATTGATCCTTAGGCTTCCCCAAACTGCCAAAGGTGTCTTTGGCACAAAAACAATTAGGTATCCTTGTGTTAGATACTTAAAGCCCTTCCTGCTCTAATATTCTTTTTGGTAAGGCAATTAAGGCCCTCCTGACTTCAGGGGTAGTGTTCTATTGTATCATCTAACTGCTCCTCAAACCCCCATTCTGATATTCTATGCCTAAGTTTCCCTTCTAGTGTCACCATTTTTTGTTATAATATTCCAAAGTCCTTTCTTTTAGACTTTATGTTCTAAATTACCATTCAGGTCTAATATTCTATTTCTATGTAATTAACAGCTGAGAAAATTAGCTCATCATCTTAAAAATTATCTCATTGGATCCTCTTAAAATGATGGAAATATTATTGTGCTGTAAGAAATTAGGAAGGGGATGGCTTCAGAAGGCACCTAGGTGGGTAGTGCTGATATGATTTGTATTCCCAATTTGTAGATTTCCAATTTGTAGATTCAGAAACTGAGATATAGCATTGTTCCTGGCCCAGAATCCCAAAGCTACTGTATTAGAACCAGGCAGTTGCAGCCTCAGCTGTATTCCCCTTCCCACTAAGCGTCCACCTCCCCCTTCTCCAATTCAGACTAACACTCTTGTGACTCTAGGCTCCGAATGGTCAGCTTCCATTTAATTTAACCCCGATGTGAACCATTTTCAAACCATCTAATCTATGCCATGTTGCCTCTAGCCTCAGGCTCCTTCTCCATCACTTCTTTCAGGAATTTAGATTCCCACCCCCGTGATTCAAGACTGTGATTTGTGAACTTCCTTTCACCTTATTGAGTTCTGATTTCAGTATCTCCTACACTTTTCCAACTCCAGCTATATGTTGTCTTCCCTCATTGGAAGGGCAGGAGCTATATTTATACAAACAGCACTTAGCAGAATGCCTGGTACATAGGGAATACATAACAAATTATTTTTCTTTCATTCATTCATTCATCTTCTGATTCTCAAACCAGTGTAATTTCAATTATCTACAGCTACACTCCACAAAGTTGCTTAACATATTGTAGTCTAAAGGACTGTCCAGATATGGCAATCTATATTTTATGTTCTAACAGCCTATATATTTCAGGCCTTATCCAGCTCTGACATTCTGGTTCTTTATCATGTTCTAATATTTCAAAACTAGTTCCTTCTAAATTTGAAATTTTATGTTCTGTGTTGCAAAATTCTATGATACTAAAGTACCTTCCAAATTTGATAATCTATATCCAAATATCCCTTTAACTAGGTGGTATAATGGATAGAACACTGGACCTGGAACTGAACTGAATTCAAATTCTGTTTTAGATACTTAGTAGCTTAGTTAACTTATTAGTTAATTTGTATTGTTTAATGTCTGCTTGCCTCAGTTTCCAAAAGGAATAATAATAAATAGCATTTGACTTCCAGGATTATTGTGAGGATAAAATGAGATAATTTTTGTAAAGTGCTTTGCAAATCTTGAAGAGTAATATCAATGCTTGTTATTATTATAGTTGTTATTAGTCCTAGGTAGTTCTAACTTTGGAGAAATGGCAAACCATTCCAGTATTTTTGCCAAGAAAACCTAAATGGGATTATGAGAGAGTAAACACAACTGAAAAAAAGTCTCAACAAAAAGAAGCTCTAACATTCTATACCTCTGAAAGAACAAACAAACAAAAAAATATGCTAAAGGGTCCACAGTGATTTGGATCCAATTTTTCCTAAAGCAGAAAGTGGATACTTCTAGACAACATGTTTCGAGAAAGCGTCTGAATCTTCACATTAGTGACAAATTCAAATGAGTTGGAATTGCATTAAAAACAAGATTTATCACAACAAACTCTCCTACAACCAACGTGAAAAGAACGATTAATGATTTTTCAGCTCCTGTAAGCTAATGCCAATTATCTGCTTCAATGTTAATTAATCTGGCAGTAAAAAAATAAAAAGCATCTTGGCAATCAGATACTAAGTATAGGGGCTGTCCTGCTTATTAGCACAGCCTAAGCATGGGGGGCGGGGGTAGGATGGGGATCTCATTAATACCATGAGCACTTTCTAATGATGGTTTATGCTATACAGACATCTGGAATTAGACTAGGATATCAGAAATGGAAGGGACATTGGAGATCATCTGGTGCAAGATTCTCATTTGACAGATTAGAGAACTGAGTCCATCACAGTGATCTGACCAAGCTTTCCCCACTGTATGTTAATACCAGAGCCAGGAGTAAAACCTGGCAGTACCTGATGGAGATGCACTACTGTATCAGGTTAAATGACTCTGCATTGTTGAATCTCTCATAAATGCTGTTGAATCTGATCTGAAGCACTCTACAGAAACATAGAACTATTGGGGACCAAAAGACCATCTAATTTAGGGTTTGTAACCTGAGGTCCTTAAGGTTATTTGGAAAAATTCTGATAACTACATTTCAGTATAACTGGCTTCCTTTATAATCAAATTATTTCATCATTGTTTTATTCATTTAAAAAATTTTATTTTCAGAAGGACTCCATAGGTTTTCAAATTGCTAAAGAGGGTCCATGACTCAAGAACATTAAAGACTTCTGTTCTCTATTGACTGTAATTTCTAGGAAGGTCTGGAATATGTCTCATGTAATCTTTTATATATCTAGTTTACTTAGTACTGTTGGTTTGGGGCCCTAATTTATCTAACTGGAAAATCTGGTCCTAAATTGTTTCTCAAATCTCAGTCATGTGACCAGAAAATCATTGTACTTCTCTAAGACCTGGTTTCCTTTTTCTATAAAATAGGATAATGTTGTTCAACAACAACAATAAGCAGTCCTTTTTCTGAATCCCAGAGGTTTTGTAAGATGAAAAAAGAGTTAAAATCAAATATAATTATCTGTATTGACATCTTATTGCCATCTTATCTAAATTTTGTCTATTCTCTAATATTTAGAACAATGAGTTTTGTACAACTTCTTAATATATGATTTTTAAATTGAATTGTTAATATAAAAGGCATGAGACAGCTAGATTCTGCAGGAATCTAGAGCTAAAATCAGGAAGATTCATCTTTTAGAGTTAAAATCTAGTCTCAGACACTTACCAGCTGTGTGAACCTGGATAAGTCACTTAACTCTGTTTGCCTCAGTTTCCTCATTTGTAAAATGAACTGGAGAAGGAAATGGCAAATTCCTCTAGTATCTTTTCCTAGAAAACTTTTAATGGGTTCATGAAGAGTTGGATATTACCAAATTGACTGAATAATAATAAAGGGCATAGTGACCCTAAAACATTATGCATAGGTCAACTATCAATATTGTTTTTAAGCTTAATAATAGCCCGTGTTTGGGTAGCCTGGAAGGTTGGCTGAGCACTTTACATACATTATCTCATGTGAACCTCATAAAAATCCTGAGAGATCTGTTATAAAATTGTACTAAAATCGCCCAACTACCGAGCATTGGATTTGAATCCATGTCCTTTTCTACTACAAAGCCACTGTTCTCACTTCTCCAAGATAGCAGGATCATATTTTAATTATCTTTGCAGCTCCTTTAGTGCTTTGCATACAGTAGGGACTTAATAAATTGTTGTGGACTAAAAAAAAAAAAAGAAAAAAGAAAAAAAGTACATTTCTAGATGGAAAATTCCCAGCCTTCTTTCCAGCATAAATCTTCTCCTCTGTGTCATTGAATCTCATTGCACCCACACTGACTCCTAGATCTCCAGACTATTCCTCCCTGCCCTGATGCTCAAGCCGTCAACCTATTTGCAGATTTATGCATGTGGATGATTTCTTCCTCCCTTTGCTTAGCCAAGTTATACATGCCTATCTCCTCTTAAATCAGTTCCTCCCCTCTCCTCAATTATCTTTTTTTTTTTCATCTTTCTTTCTACAGTCTCTTCCATATCGACCTAACCTTAGAAGAGACCCACATTCTTTCCCACGTGCAATACTTTCTCTAGTCTGCTATGTCTTAAAATATCTGAAGGGCTGTCATGAGGAAGAGGAATTACATTTATCCTTTTTGGCCTCAGAGGGCAAAACTAGGAGCAATGGGTGGGAGTTTGAGGGAGGTGCATATCAATTTAATATAAGCACACATTTCCTAATATGCAAAGCCATTCCACAACAGAATAGGCTGTCTCACCAGGAGCTTCTTGTCTCTAGTAGTCTTCAAGCAAAGGCTGGAGGCTGTGTTAGGGATGAGTTCCAAGGGATTGTCATTCAGGTTCAGGTTAGATTAGGTGACTCCTGGGACTTACTCCAACTCTGCAAATCTATGATTCCAGGTTGGATTCCATGAAAATCTGCTTTCTTGAAATTTAACACCCTTTGTTCTTTGGGGATCTGTAAGCCTTTTTGGCTGGGGAAGAATCTAAAAGGAGCTTAAGCTCACTATTAAGAACTGGTGTATTAGTCATTTCCCATCCTCAATCCATTTCTTTCTGTCACACCAAGTATATATCTAGTTTAGCATTGCCCCTGTTTGTGTTTTTTTGCTTTCTGGATCATTAAACTGTTCTTTTCATAACGCAGGAGCCTATTTAATCCAACATGTTGGGCTGGATTGGAAACCCAAGGGGCATCTGAGCATTTCTGTACCCTGGAGTACCACATGATTTAGAATGCCTCTAGAATTGGTCTAAACATTTTTCATTCTCTTTCCTTTGTAGTCCCGCAGGGGGCCTTGCAGCTGGAGTCTTAATTCAGAAAGTGCTTTCAAAGTTGGAGAAAGAAAAATAATTTTTTTTGGGGAAAAATGGTGCCAAGGGATGTAGTATTTACAGTGCACAGCCATTTCTATCTAGATGAGATACTTTCTCCCAGGCTGGGTAAGAGGTAATATTAATGCCTGGAGGGTTCAGGCTTTAGTGTAAGCTTTGTTAGGACTTGACTCAATGACCCTGGGCAAGTCACAAGTCAGAGAACATTTGAGTTCAAAGGAACGTCAACTGAGCTTCTCCATTTTTTTTTTAGAAGTGGGAAAGAATTTCAGAAAGGGAAAATAATTGGATCAAGGTTCCAGAGCCTTTACTTTGTCCACATTAGGTCAACTCTTTCATTGACATTTAATGCCTTTCATAAGCTGGCTTCATCATACCTTTCCAATCTGGGATACATTAAATGTCCCTCTGTCAAAGTTGTCTCTTTGTGGCTCCTTATATGGAATGCTCAATCTCTTATCTCTTTGAATTTATACTGATGTCACCTTGCCTGCAATGTACTCTCTCTATACCCCCACCTCAGAGAATACTTTGGGTACTGAAGCATTTAGTAATCTCATTTGGTGTTTTCTTGGTAAAGATACTGCAGGGTTTTTTGTTTGTTTGTTTGTTTTTTGCTATTTTCTTTTCCAATTCATCTCATAGATAAAGAAACTGGAGCAAATAGGATTAAGTGACTTGTCCAGGGTCTTACAACTAGTAAGTGAATGAGGCTAGATTTGAATTCATGAAGGTGAGACTTTGTAATTCCAATCCTAATGATTCACTGTTCCATTTAATGTGTCCCCTAGCTTCTTTAAAACTCAGCTCAAATGCCACCAAAGCATTTCTTGAGCCCTCCAATGAAAGAAGGAAGACTTTCCTCTTCTTCCAATGATCTTTTATCTATTTTGTATCTTTTGTTCATATATACAAAGATGTTTTTCTTCCCTGCTATTCTGTAAGTATCTTAAGGGGGAAAGAGTGTTTGATTTTTGTTTTTATATTCCTAGCATCCAAACTAGTGACTGAAACATAGTAGGTGTTTAATAAATGTTCTTTGATTGACTGCCCTCTGAAGGGAAAAGAGAGGTGCGAATAAATGAACTACTAGAGAAGATTGGCTCAGTTATGATGGAAAGTCTGTTGTTAGGTAGTGAGAAATAAGTTGAAGAAATAGGTTATGATCAAATAATGAATAATATGAATGAAAAATGAATAACTTGACAGCCAGAAAAATAGTTTAGATTTAACACTGATGGCAACAGGGAGTTGTGGATAAAGATGACAGTATACATTTACATAATACTTCATGCTTTGATTAACAAATTTATCTAAATAGCTTTTTGAATTGGTAATAATAATTGATGCTCTAATTTTGCCTCATAACAGCCTTTTGATGTAAGTACTACAGGTGTATTAGCCCATTTTACAGATGAAGAAATGGAGGTTTATGGAATAGAGATTTATTGTTGTTGTTATCTGTCCTTCATTCTTGAAGAGGATCATGAAATACAATTGGATTTAAGTGAGGGAGACTGTGCAAGGTCACATACCTGCTTTCCCCCTCCAGAGCAATTTGGTCCAGTGAGCAGATACAGATTAGGGAGATGGCCCTGGATGCAATGGGAGACCTTGATCTTTTTAAGCTAAGATCTTCAACAATTCTCAGTTTGTCTGAGGCAGCCCCCATTCGGTGATTAAGGTTAGGTTGTGGAGGTTAAATGACTTGTTGAAGGTTGAGAGCTAGTTAAATGTTACATAGGGCAGGATTCAATCCAGGTCTTCCTGATTCATGGCCAGCACTCTGTTCCTGCATGACCCATGGGGAAATAAGGTCTTGGCAAGATTATATGGCTGATTATTAGAAGTACCAGGATTAGAATTCAGGCCTTAATCTGAGTTCACCCTGCTTTCCACTATGCTATGCTGTCATAGGTGAGTGATGCAAATTTGTGATCAGGGAAGAACAAGATAAAAGCATCCTTAAAGGCAGCCTGAGTGTGCCTATGTTGTTGGGATCATGCCATGAATAGTAAGACTATATACAAGTATGGTGAGCTTTACACAAATAGACATTTTGTTTGGAAACATAATATACTTGAAAAGTTCTAGATTTGGAATCCAGATGACCTAGGTTCTAGATAAAGTTCTGCCACTAATTAGTTACGTGAGTGTAGGCTGGTCTTTTTTTTAAGAGATTCAACTTTCTTAGAAAAATCTGAAAATTTTCATCTGAAATGTTTTATCTTTCATCTGAAATGGAGCAGAGTTAGATTATATCAACTCTGAATTACCTATTGGCTCCATGGCTGAGTTTCTGGTATTATTTTGGCTCTCATATTTATTGTGTATGACTATACAAAAATCAATGAGCATCTCCAAACTTCAGAACCCTAACCATTTCTCTTCTATGCATTTTGCCCTGAGTTTTTGTGACACTGACTTCTCATAACAGTCCTATTTGTTTTAGTAATCTCTGCTCTTGCTCCTTTTCAAGAAAAGAGAACTGAGTTTACTTTTAGGGAACCTCTGTCTGATATTTGAGATCTGAGACAAGTCACTTATCCATAAAGTGAGAGAGTTGGACTAGTTGACCTCTGAGGCCCTACCTAGGGATGAGTCTGTGACCCTATGAATTTATGTGTAAGTAAATACCAGACCTCTGTCCCCTTCCCCTTTCTCTTCTCTGTGTTCATTTTTGTTAACTTCATCAGCTGTTACCTCTATGCAGATGGATCCAATAGCTCCCTATTCAGCCCTAGTCTCTCTTCGAACTTCTAACTCACATTTCCAGTTGCCAATGGCACAATTCCTGGATACTTCATGGGCATTTCAAATCCAACCTGTCAAAATCAGAACTGAGAATCTTTCTTCCTAATAAGTGAACTTCCACTAACCTTCCTGTTTTAGTCAAGGGTACCACCATCTTTTCAGCTACTCAGGCTTGGAATCGAGGGAGGCATCCTACATGCCTCACAGCCAATCAGTGTCCTCAGTTATCTTAATGTCACCTCTTCAACACCTTTAATATCCATCCCTTTCTTTCCACTCCTGGTTTAGATCCTCATCATATCTCAACTAGAAAATCACCTCCTAATCAAATTCCCTGCCTTTAGTTTCTCCCCTCTCCAAATGACCCAATCTGAAAAAACTGATATTTCTAAAGCACAGACAGGACTTACTGTATCATTTCTCTGCTCAAAGCTCTATTGAATTCTTATTGACCCCATGATAAAATAGGAATTAATGTATATTAAATCCTTCGCAATTTATCCTGTCTACTTTTCCAGTCTTATTGTACATTATTTCTGCTCATGCATTCTGTGGTCCAGCCCAAATAGTGCACTTACTATTCCCCATAAATGATATTCTATCCCCCATCTCCATGCCTGTATATAAGGTATTTTCCTTTGCCTTGAATGCTTTTTCTCCTTCCTATCCACATCTCTCATTGCACCTGGGGCCATTTCCAGTTATCTTGACCCATGTCTTGCCATCAGACTGATGATCTTGTAAGACAGTGAGGCTGATGACTTTACACAACTCTACCCCACTTAAATCCAATTGATTTGCAAGACAAGACACTGCCATGCTGATGTTACTGTCCTTTTCCAGAATAAAGCACCACCACCAATCACCACCTAGTTTCTTTAAGGCTTAGTTCATTCTCAATCTCTTGAGAGAGGTCTTTCCTGATTTCTTTTAGCTGTTGATTTCTTCTTTTCTCCTATCCAAAGCTATGTTAGGTTAATTTTGTACATATTTTGAATTTAATCACCTGTGTCTCTGATTGCAAAGATCCTGGAATGGTTGGCCATTTCTTTCTCCAGCTCATTTTAGAGATGAAGAATTGAGGGAAACAGGGTTAAGTGACTTGCCCAGAGTCACACAGATAGTAAGTATCTGAGACCAGATTTGAATTTAGGAAGATGAGATTTCCTGACTCCAGATCAAATACTCTATTCACTGCCCTTGGCACATATTTGGTACTTAATAAATGCTTGTTGAATTGAAAAAAATTGTGAAATGGTGATGATAATACATGTTCTATCTCTCTAATAGAATTGTCAAAAAGAAAAGAACTTTATAAACCCCTCATTGCTAAATGAATAATAATTTACAACTAGTGACTCAAGAACTGTTCTACTGCATGGCAAGAATAATCCAAATTCACTTACAAAATAGTACTTTAGTTTCGGGCAACAAGGTAGTGCAGTGGATAGTGTCATGGTTAGAATTAGGAAGATTCAGCTTCCTGAGTTAAAATGTGGCGTCAAGCACTTACTACCTATGTAACCCTGGGCAAATTACTGATCCCTGTTTGACTTGTTTGCCTTATGGGTAAAGTGATCCAGAGAAGGAAATAGCAAACCACTTCCTTGACTTTGCCAAGAAAATACCAAAGAGCTGAACATGACTAAAAACACATTTAAAGTTTATAAGCCAGTTTTCTAACAACAAAACTGTGATTCAGGGAGTGAAAGTATGTAATAAACCATTTTACAGATGAAGAAACTAAGGTTCAATGTTTGGTAGTGGGCCACAGAGTGCTAGGTACCATATTTCTGATTCCAAATTTAGTGTTCTTTCAATTCAATTCAAATGAACAAATATTTATTAAATAATAAGCCAGGGACCCTTTTGACTAAACTCTAATTTTGTGAAGCTTGAAAACTTGCCACTGACCCAGACATATTAAGGTAGTTTAAAGTTAGAAGACATGGCTGTTCAATTGATCATTGTTGCATATCACCACTCTGAAATGGGACTTGATTTCTGCCCAAATTAGGGACCTGTCCAGAGCCAATTCTTTCATGAGTAAGGACCATAACCTGCCTCTCCATGGAAAAGAGAAAAATCTCTTTTCATTTCTTTGAATTCCAGTATCATAGTGGACACATGTGTAGCCCAGTCTTTGTTTTTCAGACAGATGATTTATGTTTCTCATATAGTCTCGCCATTGAAAGGAAGGAGTGATCTTTCTTATTTACAGCCTATCCCAAAAGGCTCCTGTCAAGCCACCTCCACAGACACCCCTAAACAGCCGTAATTCTCCAACTAAGAGGAAGATGGAGTGATACGTTTTTGATTGGGAAACAGCACAGAGCTCCAGCAGGCCCCATAGCAGATCCCACTTCAGCCACTCAAAAAGAACCTGACAAAAAACTGCTTCAGGGCTCCCTACCCTATGAAGGATGGATAATAATAACTACTCATATTTATAAAGCACTTTATGGTTACAAAGTATTCAGTGTACATCATCTGATTTGATCCTTACCATAAACCTGCAAGGTAACTTTTTGCAAGTTTTGCAAGGATTTTTATCCCAGTTTTTATGTGGAGAAAATATTCTCAGGAAAGCTAAGTGACTTGCCCAGGGTCACACAGTGAATGAACCAGTAAACTTCCAAAATTATCTCTCTATCTGAGCATGTCAACCCCCTTCCTCTATTGTATTAAATGAGATAATATTTGTAAAGCACTTCTCACAGTGCTTGGCATATAGTAGATGCTAGATAAAAATGATAGTTATTGTCATTCTTATTAATCAAAGGCCATCCATGTCTTATATATTTGAGAGTTCCCAGGCTGAATTTTTTATAGTAATTGTTTTTTATTTTTCAAAATACATGCAAAGATAGTTTTCAACAGCTTCCCAGACAGCAAGCAATCCAATATAGGTTAAATGTATATACTTTTTCTAAACATATTTCCACATTTATCATATTTCACAAGAAAGATCAGATCAAAAGGGAAAGAATGAGAAAAAATAAACAAGTAAGCAAACAACAACTACAAATGTGAAAATAGTATTTTGTGATCCACATTCAATCCCTATAGTTCTCTTTCCAGAGGCAAAGGCTGGATTAAAAAAAATCTATTCTATTTTATTTTCAATTCAAAAGTTTCTCTCTTCTCCCCCTTCCATATATTAAGAAGGCAAGAAAAGAGAAAACTCATTACAAATATTTATAGTCATACAAAACAAATTTCCACATTAACTATGTCTAAAAAAAAGAAAGACAAAAAACTTGCTTCAGTTTGTCCCTTGAATTCATTAGCTCTCTGTCTGAAAGTGGATAGCATGCTTCATTCCAAGTCCTTCAGAACTGAAGTTAGTCACTGTGTTGATGAGAGTATCTAAGTCTTCCAAGGTTGTTTATCTTTATGGTATTATTATATAGATCATTCTCTTACTTCTCTTTATTTCACTTTGTATCAGTTCACAGGAGCCTTCGGAAGCTCATAAGTTTTTCTGAAGCCATCATCTCAATTGTATAGTATAACTTATCCAGTCATTTCCCATCTCAGTTTCCAGTTCTTTGCTATCATAAAGGCAGATGCTACAAATGTTTTTGAACAGATATAAGTTGGCTTTCAAAATCTTCCACCATTTGCCTTCAGCTTGCCCTTCCATCCTTATTTTGTAATGTTCTTCTTTATGTTCTCTAATTCCCAGAAAAAATGGCCCCAGCAGCTATTCCCTGATCTACTTCCACCTTTATCTTTAACTGCTACAATTCTTCTTCATTTTGAAATCCCACTCTAGATTCTAGGTGCTACCCCTTTCTTGACAACTTTCTTGTCCTTTCAGGGAAAAAGGCACCTCTACTTTATAAATTGTTCCTACTTTTTCTTAGATCCCTCCTTTATACCAATCACCATCAAAAATTGTATATTTTTTATTTTTCTCTCTTCCATACTGTTAACACCTTGAGACAAAGCTTTATTTTTTCTATGAAATCTTCCTTGATCCTGACAACCAGAAATGACTTCTTTCTCCTCTGGGGTTCTCATCAATAGAAATCTTTAAAGGGATAGGATTTGACCTTCTGATTTCATTGATTAAAGAACTCTTAGGTAAAGAAGATCCCATTACCCATCTAGATGAGCCTCTTGGGGATTTGCCTGGAGAACAAAAACATCCCCAAAGTCACATAGTTAGATATGTCAGAGATAAAACTTAATTCAGATCTTCCAGGCTTTGGGATCAGCTCTCTATTCATTACACCACACTACTCCTTATAGATTTTCAGTTCAATATAAATAAGGTACAACTCACAAGAATGAGAGCTATCTGCAGGGAGCGTAGACTGCCTCAGAAAGTTGTGAGTTTCTCCTGTGATGTGGTTTTCCAAAGAGTGGCTAGATATCCACGGGACAGAGATGTTATAAACAGAATTCTTATTATGTACAAGTTGGACAAGATAACCTTTAAATTCCCTTTCTACTCTGAGATTCCATCATCTTCTTACCTTATAGGACCTCTGCATTTTTTTTAATGTATCAGTTATACTCTTATATTTATTTACGTATATTTTTCATTTGCATTATTGTATAATGAACTCTTTAAGATCAGAGACATATTGATTCTTTATCCTCCATTTCCTTTTCTTCTTCTCATCCTCCTCCTTTTCTTCCACTTTCTCTTTCTCCTCCTCATCTTTACAGGTAAGTAGTCTAAGCATTATACTCTCTTTTGGTAATTGAGAAAACTGAAATTCTAAGACATGAATTAACTATATAGAAAGTAAGAAGAAGATCTAAGATATAAATTCAGATCTATTGAATTGAAGACCAGGGTCTTTCCAAAGACCCCGTGAATAAACTATATTATTTGTGTGGTGATATGAGGGTATTGACTTTGCCTGAAAGTGCCTGGTCAAGTTTCTCAATGTATATATTTTGAATAAATCAATTTACTGAACTATTGCATTTTTTCTTAGTCTCTATTACAAAACTTTACATACAGTAGGCATTTAAGAAATGTTTATTGAATGAATGAATGAATGTGCTAACAGTGAGCCTGTATCACTACTAAAAGCATTCCAGCATTTCATAGACTCCATTGCTTCTCACCACTGGCAGACCATTGTTTATTAGACAGCAGCCACCCAGGCCCAGGCTTGCTTGAGGCAGGTACTGGTGTATTTCTGTAGATTCGGCTGTTAATTCATTTCAGACACTGAGGTAATTCCTTGCAGATGTCCTTAAAGAGACTGAAAGGAGGGGGCGGGAAAGGGAACCCAAAGAGACAGATGACATTATAATAATATAAGGATTTTTTTTCTTTCCCTCCCTAGTACCCTGAGGGTGGGTCGTACCAGGAAATAGAAAGATTAGCACAAAAAATAGTAATTGATATTTGGCTTTTGATATTTGTGGTTTCTTCCCTTGGCCCTGTAATTTATTTTGATGATAAAATGCTGTTACTGAACTGCCTCAGGACAGCATTATAGGGGACTCACTCACTCAGGATGAAAATTAAAATGCTCAGGCAGAGAACAAGAGATAGAGCCTTTCAATAACAACCACAACAATAACTACTACTACTAATAGTAGTAGTAGTAGTAGTAGTAGTAGTAGTAACAGATAATATTTATTTAGCATTTTTAGGCTCACAAAACTCTTTATCCAGAAGAACCCTGTGTGGTTGACAGGTACAAAATATTGTCCTCAATTTATATTCAGTCAGTGAGCATTTATTATGCACTTAATATGCACCAGGCTCTATGCTAAGTGTGGGAGATACAAATAAAGGCAAAAAACAGCTTTTGCTTTCAGATAACTTACATTCTGATGATGGAGATAGTAATGGTGTTGATGACCCTGGTGGTTTTGGTAATTGTGTGTGTGTGTGTGTGTGTGTGTGTGTGTGTGAGAGAGATGAGTTTTGAATAATTAGGTACTAACACAATATATAAACAATAGTTAAGAGGAAGATTTTGTAGTAGTTGGGCTTGGAAAAGAAGAGTCTAGAAAGACCTCTTGCTCAATCTTAAAGGAAGTCAGAGAGGTGGAAATGAAGTATGCATGGAGAACCAGGAAAATAAATGGCATTAGTTTAGGCAAACCCAAGACAGCTGGTAATTTTGGAAATAGGAGTTTCAATTGAAGCATGAAGTCAAGGTTTAAAAGAAAGTGAGAGAAGTTAGAAGTCCCCAGATAAGAAAATTAAAGCTGAGAGGGGCAAAGTGATAAATAAGAAAGAAAACCAGAGATATTTGAATTATTAAGATAAATGTAAAGTGCTTAGTATGGTACCTGACTCACAGTAAGCATTATGAAAAGGCTATTATTATTATTCAATAATATGCATATGCATGAAAGGCTTTCTTCTGGATTCTGAGGATACTAGGATGTTAATTTAAGAAAATGACCTCAAGGACTAAGATTTTTTGATACTTAGATACTTCCCACTTCTCATCATTAGAAGTACTTATTATATATGCACCTATTGTCTTCCCTAATGGAATATGAGTCCCCTGAGGGCAAGGGATTCTTTCACTTTTATAACTATCTCCTGCTCCCAAAATGGTTCCTGACACATAATCAAGATGGGGATAGTTACTGGGCCTGTGATTTCATTGCTACAGGTAACTTCCACTGAGGAAACTCCCCTTACTAATGTAGAGCAGCCTCTTTGCTACAACTTGTAGACATTGAAAGAGCATTTTAGGTTGAAAAGATAATATATCAGGACTTGAATCAAGTTCCTCCTGAGTTTGCGATCAGCTCCCTGTCCATTGTGCCACGTTTATGGCTTTGTTTTTGACTATTAATTGTGACTGCCTCTTTGTGACTCCATTCATGATTTTCTTGGCAAAGGTAGTATAGTGGTCCACTACGTCCTCCAGCTCATTTTACAGATGAGGAAACTGAGGTAGCAGGATTAAGTGACTTGTCCAGGGTCACATAGCTAGTTTGTTAGTTTTTTAACTTCTTGACTTCAGGGGCTGCGTTCTATTTGCTATGCAATTTAGCAATCCTGAATGGACTCACAGTAAGCACCTAAAAATGCTTGTTGATCGATTCTGAGTCCAAAAAAGAACATAGTAAAGCAGATCAAAACAACAGCAACAAAAAAAAACCAGATGCAGGCAAAATACGTTGAAGAAAAGTGTGCAGGAATGAAATCTACTGACAGTCATTGAGTCACAAAAAAGTGGGGGATGTCTGAATGATAATGAATAATTCAGTGTAGCTAGAACAGGGTACTTATTGGCAAGCTGTGGCACAGACACCTCAAGAGGCATGCCGGGTCATACTGTGAAGGAGCTGGAACAAAGCCTGAGGACATTAGACTTCCTACATGGCATGCATTAGAGTGGACAGAGACTAGAGGCAAAGAAGCCTACTGACCCCAGCCCTCCAACTTCATTTGAAATCAATTGCAGATTTCACTGCCCAAGGAAGGGTTCACAATTGAGGAGATAATATGTCATTAATTAACAGCTCTTAGGTTAGTACCTCACTGAAGGTATGAACTCATTGTGGATAGAAATAAGCTGAAGAGATAGAAAATATATTTGTTTATTTTTAGACCTAAGACCTATGCCCATATAAATCAGCATCATCTGTCTTCTATTATCAGTTCCTAAGGCAAAGAGACTGGTCACAGATCCTTGGAATTGAAGGGACTTCAGAGCTCATCTCCTTCATCCTTAACCTCAGTAAAAATTCCTTCTAGAATATTCCCAAGAGGCCATTGAGCCCCTGCCTGAAAATCTACAGTGATAGAAAGACTACTACCTTACAAGTAGTTCATTCCCCACCAGAAATCTTTCATCATTAAAAAGGTTTTTTTCTCTTCCTGAGAGCTAAAAATTAAACTCGGCAAATTCTATTCATCATTTCAGCTTCTGTCCTTTACAGTCAAGCAGAAGCAGTCGAATCTTTCTTCTGGCAGAACAAAGATATGTCTGTAAACATTTAATAATCAGATCTTAAAAGCAAGGATATATCTGTAAACATTCAGATCTTAAAAAAAGGCATGCTTGATATAGTTTTAAGTTGAATTCATGTTGTCTGCGTTTCTATTATTTAATTAAGTTTAGATAATCAACAGATCAACAAATCCCCAATTTGTAACATTAGATGATTTCTGAGATATAAATGCTCCCACTGTTAAGTTTAACAATAAGCTCAAGAGAGAAAACCAATATGAGCTGGCCACAGCACAGTCCCGTAGTGGGCCTTCTGATACTTGAAAACAATTTAACATGTCTTAATAGGCTAGTCTCCTTCATGATCCTTGCCTTGCATGGTCTTAGTACTTAGTTTCCAGTACCCCATTTTGGTATTTGCCATCATTTCTATTGCAGGTTGTTAATTAATCAGGGCAGCTGCTATTAACACAGTATCTTACAAAATTATGGGATTTGACTTTGGAGGTCACTTTGACTATCTCCCTTCTATTGATGAAAAAACTGATGCCTGAAGAGATTTAATGAGTTATGTGAGTAGTTAGTACCATAGCTAGGAGTGAAAGATAGATTCTGACTTCATATCTAGGTGCTCTTTGGATATGTAGCTTGTGCTTGGGTTAGGGGGAGGAGGGCTAAATTCAGCTCAATTCAACAAATATTTTAAAAGTATCATTATGTATAAGATACTGTACTAGGTTAGCAGCTGAGGATGAAACAAAATTGCCCCCAGAGAGCTTACATTCTATCGTTGATACCACATGAACATACAGGAATAAAAAATATATACAATACAACAAACAACAAATTTTAATGTTTAAAAAAAAAAAAAAAACCCTTGCAACCAGAGGGACCTTATATAGGAGTTTTACCAGATATGAGGTTACCGCCTTCTTTTTCAAGCTTTTTCCTTCAAGGTAGTCTGGTTATAGATCTTTGAAATTTCAGAGTATCACACAATTATACTCTCAGTAAAGATCTTTATTAGCCTAAATAATCTAGGGCCAGTTCTAATTTGCAGTTACATGCCGTAGTAATCTATTAGCTCAAACACATGCTCCATTTCTTATTATTCTTCAATGATGCTCCATTTCTTATTACTCTTCAATGACAAACACATAAGTCTCTTTTCCCAGGGAACTCTACTCTTCATAGAATACACAGATTTGGCATATATATATATGCCATTCCGGTATAGTCATAGATGTGTAGATCCTAAGTGCTTTTGATCTCCTGAGAGGGGTACACACTGATTTTCAAAATCAGCCAGTAATCAGGAGAATTCCTAATGTACAATGGGTGAAGGATTCATCTAGTTTCCTGACCATAATATCATGTTACACATGCTGTAATACCTATGTCAGATTAAAAGAAGTGAGTAAACACTTTATCACCAGCATCTGAGATATCTCTGATGCTGGTTTCGAGAGACTAATGTTACCAGTCTCCAAAAGGGATAGTGATTAATGAGAAAACACCATGGCTATGTCCAAGTGGTTATTAACCATGAGGCAGAGTACACACACTCCTTCTCTTTCTATATCAGACTCCATATTACTCCTTTTAAAAGCATTGTGAACTGTGATGAACTTAGCTCTTTTCAGCAATGAGGTGATTCAGGCCAATTCCAAAGTGATGGAGAGAGCCATCCACATCCAGAGAGGGGACTATAGGGACTGAATGTGGATCATCACAAAGTATTTTCATTTTTGTTGTTGTTTGTTTGCTTGCTTGTTTTTTTCTGTCATTCTTTTTCCTTTTGGATCTTATTTTTGTTTTGCAGCATGATAAATGTGGAATTATGTTTAGAAGAACTGCACATGTTTAACCTATATTGGATTACTTGCTGTCTAGGGGAGGTGGGTAGGGAGGGAGAAAAATATTGAACACAAGGTTTTGCAAGGGTGAATAATGAAAACTCTCTTTGCATGTATTTTGAAAAATAGAAAGCTATTATTAAAAAAAATAAAAGCATTGTGAGCTTGGGTTTGATTACTTCTTCTGTGGGTACCTAAGGCCCACTAAGACCAAAAAAAAATCAAGCTACTGATACAAAAGAAGTTAAAAGTAAAAAATCAGTTTAAAAACAGACAAACACTGAGCAGATGCAATAGGAAACATTCTTCTTAATAATCTCAGCTAGTGAGTTCTGCTTATTTTTTAATGAATATCCTGTTAAAAAAAAAAAAAAACAACAACCTTGCAATTTAGAACCTTATTTCCCTTCAATAGAACTTCTGATGCTATTCTTGCTCATAATATAGGTCTAATCCTTGTTAACCTTCAGGCCTTGAGATGTTTATGCACTGGGTGTTGAGATCTCCTTTGGGGGTTAATAGTAGTAATTTTCAACTCTAGAAATTTCTTTCAAGGTAAGAAAAACCCCCAAGAAATTCTATTGCCAGAAAAGGGAAAATGTTACAGAGGTTAAATCGCACAATTTAAGAGCCAGAAGGATCTTTGAGCTATTCTAGACCAAATCTTCTTAAACTATGTTCTACTGAACCCTAGGGTTATGCAAAACAGATGTAGGATTCATTAGATTTGTGAAGGAAAAAAAAGTATCACGGCAGATAAGTGACACAGAAAACCTAAATGCTATTCTGCCTATATCAATCCTGGATCATGTATGTTCAATTAATGCAGAGAGTTACTGGAAATAGTTTAAAATTGATCATGAGTAAAAAGGAAGATTCTTACTGATTGAGAAGCATTTCTCTAAATGTTCAGTAACATATGATGGAATATTAGTCTGTATTGGGAGGCCATATATAGAATAATCTGTTTTTTTCTCTCATTCTTTTTCCTTTTGGATCTTATTTTTGTTTTGCAGCATGATAAATGTGGAATTATGTTTATAAGAACTGCACATGTTTAACCTATATTGGATTACTTGCTATCTAAGGGGAGGTGGGTCTGGAGGGAGAAAAATATTGAACACAAGGTTTTGCATTTTGTATTCAAATATATTATTTGGTTTAACAATTTTACATAAATATTGATATAGATAATAAGCCTAGTAGAGGGAGTTCAGGAAAACTAGAAAGTTGAAGAGCGAGCTTCAAGTCATGTTTCTCTTCAATTCCTCCCCTTGGCCGTACTCCTCTGGAGTGTCCTCCATCATGTTCTAAGGATTTCGTATTCTTGGAAGATGGAAGAAGCCCTGAAATTCCTATCTTGACAATGTTTCTAAGGCTCCTCTCTCCCTCAGATTGAGTGTAGAGATCTCTCCTCTAAAGACTTCCATTTAAGGATGGAGCCCAGGTAAGCCACTTCTTCATTTCCTATCTGCTCTCTCTCTCTCTATTTCTCCATTATGATCTCAACCATACTACTTTCCTTCCCCTCTTCTCACTTTTCTGCTTCCTTTGGAATACTTCCCTCCCCCATTTAATTGTAGGCTTCTTTTCTTTGTAACCCTAGCACTTGGTGTAAATGATTGGTATATAGTAGATGTTTAATAAATGTTTACTGATTGACTGAAGAGAAAAGAAAGCAAAAGAATTAATATCCAAGACCATGGAACAAAGAACTATGAGTCTAGCTAGAGTACAAATCTCCAAACAGAAGAAATGCAAATATGTTGCTATCTTGAGTTTTGACTTTCTTTTACTGATTTTGATGTATAGTTTTTGTTCTGTTATGAAAGTTTTGACAATAATTTCATGGCTTCAACAAAATTATATTGGCATTAGCCCCCTTCCCCTAAAGCAGAGCAAATTAAAGAAACAAACCTCTCATGAAAATGTGTTGAGAATCAAAATAATATTCTGGAAAACTGGCCTATGTAAATAAAGAAGAAAACAGAACAACTGAAGCATCTTTGTTTCCTTCTCTATCAAATGAGGAAGCTATACAAGATGACCTTTGAGGTTTTTTTACATTCTAAATCTTAGTTTTTGATTAGAACAATTTATGTAACCATCAATTAAGACATAGACTATCTGCAATCTGCATTAGTGGCAGAAGAATCCATCAATGAGATCATGGTTTCTTAAAAGACTGAAATGAGTCCAAATCATCTCAAAAGATTATACATCCATAGCTCCCACAAAGCTTTGATCTAAGTGAATATTTATGCCAATACAATCTATTGAATTTTTTGTTCAGTCAGGTCCAACTCTTCATGACCCATTTGTGGTTATTTTGGTAAAAATACCAGAATGGTTTGCCTTCTCAGCTCATTTTATAGATGAGGAAATGGAAGCAAACAAAATTAAATGACTTGCTTAGGGTCACATAGTCAATAAGTATGTGAAGCTGGATTTGAACTCAGGAAGATGAGTCGTCTTTACACTAGGCCAATTCTTTATCCACTGTTCCCCCTAGCTTCTGATCAAAGCTTTCCTTTTACAAATAACAAAATGGAGGCCAAGAAATGACAAGTGATTTGTCCATAGTTATACCATGATCCAGTGATCTAACTCAGGTACTACTCTACGCTCGACATTCTTGATTCAAGGATATTTGATAATTCAGAAACTTGAGCTCCCTCCCAGGCTACATACATAAGAAAACCAGAAAAGAGGGCTCAGCCTGGATAAAGGAGGTGAGAAATAATCCAATAAATGTATCCTAGCTAAGGTTCATTTGTTTTTATCTGTTAATATTCCCCCAACTATGAGTCTATTTCTTATTCATTCTTATTCCTTACAAAGGTAAGACCTTTCTGCTGTATTTAGAATTTAATACGATTAAAAAAAATTTATAGCTACCAGCTCATTGCAGATAGCGTTTCCCTAACACTTTTAGAGGTCAATTTCTCCTCTATTCATGTTCAGTTCTGTTCTCTTCCTTGAGGTTTTTATTCACATTCTTTTAAAATCTATATGTTCATCTGAATCTTCCTCTGTAACTACACTGATTTTCTGAGATGTTTTCTACTTCTCTTTCCAATTAATTCTCAAGACTTCCCTCCATATAATCTGAACTTGGATTCTGTATATATTTCAGCTTTTCTTACCTCCAATTCTTGGATCACACTGTTTTTTAGTAATGAAATGATCTCATTCTCTTTACCCTTCCTTTCTTCAGTTTTCTTAAATTCCCTTCATTCTTCAAGGCTTAGCTTGGGACCCATTCTATCTCTCACAAGTTTTTTTTAGGCTTGATAGTTTAAAATGATCTTATCTTCTTTGGGTCTTTGTATCATCATTATGCATTTATATTCCGTTTTGCATACAGCTACTTGTGTATGAGTCACTTCCCTCTACTGAAACTCAAGCTCCCTGAGGATTGGAAGCATTTTTTTCTTTGCAAAGACCTTTACAAGTCTCTCAAAATTTAGGAATTCACATATTGGTACCACATTCAACAATAGATGGAATGAAAATGAATTCTGCTAAATTGAAATTACAACTAGGTCTTGATTAGTGTAAATAAGGAATCTTCTTTAAAGGAATCACATTATTAGAATCTCCATTTTCACTGACCTAGAATTAATGACCATATTTTACATTTATAATTTCAAATAGAGCAGTTGGGTGATAATGGGCTACATCTGGAGTCAGGAAGACTCATCCACCTGAGTTCAAATATGGCCTCAGACACTAACTAGTTGTATGACCCTGTTCAAATCACTTAACCCTGTTTACCTCAGTTTCCTCATCTGTAAAAAAGTTAGAGAAGGAAATGGTAAACCATTTTAGTACTTGGCCAAGAAAACTCCCCAAAGAGGTCACGGTCAGACAAAGCTAAAAAACAACTGAACTGAACAACTTTTAATAGTTCAAATAAAAAAAATGGCCACTTCAGGGGACCCATTATTCACACTAATTCTTGATCTACTTTTAAAATTTCATTTTTTTGAGGGGTAAGAGAGTAATCCTTTTGAGCTGTCTTTCCTTTGAGGTATTCTTCCCATACTATAGGTTTTTCTCTGAACTTTGTGAAATCTGCTTCTTTCAGATCTACATTAGTTGTCTAATCCCAGCATCCCTACCCTTATTGATTATGAAGTCCCAAATGACATGACCATTTCCTCCCAAGGAACAGCTCCAACCAGCTGTTTCCTTGTTAAATAAAATTAAGTTAGTGAAGCAGCTCCTCACACTACTTCTACTACATTCTGCTCTTACCTCCATGTGACTCACTATTACTTTATGAAAATTTTTTTTCTTTCAAGGCCCAGCTCAGGAGAAATCTCCTCCCAGTTTTGCTTTATTGCTCCAGTTGGAAAAGATCCCTCTTTTGTCCCATTATTCTTCTCCTTAATGTAATTATTTTTTCTCCTTCATGTAATTATTATTTTATATAATTATTTTTATATTTATAGGAAAATATTCCTATAAATTCCTTGACAATGGGGACCCTTTTGTTCTCTATCAGTAGGCAGCATGGTGCTATGGAAAGAATTCTGGAAGCCAGAGGACCTGGATTCAGATTTTAACTCTGTTACTTGATCCCTGTTTCTGGGGAAAATCATTACATCTTTCTGTACCCTAGGTTCCAAATCTGTAAAATGGGTTGATAACCTTAGGTGGATGGTCATATTCAACTTTAACATTCTGAAGTTCTTTGAAATATGTCAGTTACACATTTAACTTGTATAGGACTGTTTGCCATCTGGGGGAGGAGTGAAGGGAGGGAGGGGAAAAGTTGGAACAGAAGTGAGAGCAAGAGATAATGTTGTAAAAAAAATTACCCTGGCATAGGTTCTGTCAATAAAAAGTTATAAAAAAAGAAATATGTCACTTAATAATACAGAAGTATTGATTGGATGATCACTTTGATGACCTGAATTCAGGTCCGATTCTACCACTTACTGCCTTGTCTGACACTGAGAAAGTTAAAACTTCTCTAGACTTTAATTCCTCATCTGTAAAATGAGGTCATCTAAATATAAATGACCTCTATTGTCCTTTCTAGCTGTCAATATAAGTTACTATAATCTTCCTATCCCTAGTGCCAATCACACAATCTTCCAACTAAGTAACAGCTGTACATAGTAAATGCTTGTTTAATTAAGTTGGAGTTCTCTGAATTAGGAAATGAAATCATCAAGAAGGCAAAAGAAGAATTTATCTGACACGTTGCTTTTGGCTTTTTCCCTGGGCAAGCTGGGAGGTCCAGCAAGTGTTAGACACAATGATCTTAGTATAAAATGGGCCTTGAAAACACACTCTTCATGATCCATACAGTTAAACTGACCATGTATATGTATATGTGTATATATATATATTTTTTTTTCCTTCAAATTGTTGGCTATCAGGGAATGGTTTAGGTCCAACCACAAACTCAGAAAAATAATCTCCCCTCCCAGACCACCAACATATGTATCATATTTTCTTCCCTGATGTCTGGGATACTTTTTCGCTATGATTTGTATATAAATACTGTCCTCCCCCCAAAAAAAAGTCAAACATACCAACCATCACCAATTAAAATTCCCCCACAGAATTTTCTTCTAAACATCTCAAAGTATCCAAAACCAAGAACACAATAAAAGGATGAATTAGACACATATTTCCAACAACCCTTTTATTGAGTTGCATTGAAGGAGACTGGTTAAAAAGATTGGATTTCTTCTATAATCAGGTCTCAGAGATTGGCCAAGCCAGGAATCAGCCCTGGAGCTGATTGAAACCGAAGTGGAGAGTCCTTGAGTGTTCATGCCTGACAGTCAGTGTCAATTGCAATACCTTTTTCCTTTGTGGAACACCTCCAGGAAAAACAAATGACATATGGCAATGGTTGTTAAGCTTGGAACAGGCCTGCCAAGACCAACTCCCATCCAAGTACCTCGAAAGCTACAAATTCTGCAAGAGGAAATGACCAATAAAGATGGATGGACATTTATCTCACTGCCCTTTTACAGCCTGGGTACAGCCAGGTCAGGGAACCATTGGTAAGCCATGGAAACCAAAGGGGCCTGAGGCTACGAAGGACCAGTAAGCTACTGCTCTTTACACACAAGCAATAGGAAAAAAATCATGGAACTTGGGGTTATATGACCCAAGACAGAGTTAAAATACCTTTGTACTGGGGGAAAATAGGAGGTTCAAGTCTCGCTTCTGATCCTTATTGTCTATGCAACCTTGGGCAATGTCATTTAATCTTTCAGGGCCTCAGTTGCCTTATCTAATAAAAAGAATAAAAAGAATAGAGTGGCAGAGGCAAAATAGGTAGCCTTTGAAGGGGTGATAGAATCAGATCTGTGAATGATGATATGATTCTAAGAGTAGCTATATAGTATGATGGTTAGAGCACTGGGCCTGGAGTTAGGAAGACCTGAGTTCAAATGTGGCCTCAGTAGCTTACTGTGTAACCTTGAGTATGCCACTTAAGTTCCATTTGCCTCAGCTTTCCCATATGAAATATGGAAATAAAGCCTTCCAGTGCTATCAGGGTGAGGATAAAATGAGATAACAATATTAGCACAACGACTAATTGTCACTAATAACCTACGTACACAAAAGGTCTTTGGAAGAAGTTTCAATAATTTTTTAAGCATGTGACAAGATCCTAAGGCCAAAAAGTTTGAGAGCTGTTGGTTTAGTTAAGACTTTAGAGTAAGGGAGTGTCTGTAGAAGTGGAAAAGAGAGAAGAGAATGGTTGTGGAGAAAGAGGAGAGAATTTCAGCCTGAGTCACTGAGATCATACTAGTATATTAACAGAAGGAAGGTGTTTGGGAAGAATAGCTGCCTTGGCCAGACAGTTCAGGCAGAGGGAGAAGAAAGCCAGGCTACATTTGGAGATAATAGTCTTGGGAGCCATTAATAGGCTTGATAAGTAAAATCTTGAGAGTGAGAAAAAGAACAGTGTTGAGAACAGAAACTTTAGGTATTTAAATGCAGAGCAGCAGGCAGGAAGAGGGAACTAAGGAAAGAGAGTGGGAGGGCTAAGAGGAAAGGATAGTCTATATTGCTGAAGGCTGCTCAGATCTTAATTGAAGGGAATGGGGAAAGACCCACTAGATTTGACAAGTAGGAAGGACATCATTGGCCATTTTTGAGAGTAGTTTCATCTGGATGGTGGAAACAACATTGTCTTGCAAGAAGCTGTGGAGTGAGAAGGAAGTGAGAAGTAGGGAGACAACATGGGTAGGGTTTCTGTCAAAGTCTGTACTAAATGAAAGGGAATAAATAGGTGAAAAGAAGGTGCTTTGAAAGGAGTAATAGAAGCAGAAGTTGTAGTATTTATAATAGTAGTAGGCTAAGTAGATGGCAGGACACTCAAATAAGTGGGTAAGTGGAGTGAAAGAACCAGTAAAAAGGAAGAAAGTAAAGAGCTAGGGGGATGAAGTGATGAAGGGAGAAAGCTTTAGAGGGTGAGTAGAGATCTTAACTTGAATTTTACTATCTGCTACAATGAGACTTAATATAAGCCTTGTGATTTCTCTGACTTTCCTTCAGCTATAAAAGAAGGGGTAGCAGACTAGATGATCTTTAAAGATCCTTCCAGCTCTGAGTTCTTTGATCATGGGATCTAAAGGTATCAGAAAGATGGAAGATGAATGATTAGTTGACTGAGATGCTGGAGGAAACCTGGCAGATGACTTGAATGGGAGTGAAACTATGAGAAATGTAGATTCAACCTCACTATTACTAACTGTGTGATAAACAGCAAAAATTGTAACTGACCTCAGTTGGATTTCTTCATATATAAACTGGGAGAGATGCAAAACTATAGCAGAAACTTATTATTTTAAAAATAATTTTTGGAAGCAATTGGGGTCATGCATCTAATAAATATCTGAGGCTGGATTTTATTTCAGGGCTTCCTGACTACAAGTCCAGTGTTCTATTCATTGTATCACCTAGCTGCTCCACTTATAAGCTTATTGTAAGGCTTGCACAAGATAATGGAGGTCAAGCATTTTTCAAATGTTAAAATTTGGAATTAGACAGTATGGCTTAGTAAATAGATGTTCTGAGTTCAAGCCTTGTTGATACATTTTGGCTTTGTCAATGTGAACTAGTAAGTCACTCAACTTCTCAATGCTCTAGGCAGCTCCCTGAGACTAAAAATTGCTGAGAACATGTCAATCTTCATTGATAGAGAGAGTAAGAGACCTGCCCGAATTCCCAAGGGTGTCAGTAGAAGAGCTAGCTATCCATTAGATTATTCACACCATTTTCAGGCTTCAAGGCACCACCATCTTGGACAGGCTGACCAGGACTTGAATGGTATTTTGACCCACAGCTATAGAGTATTTTGTCTTAACAGGGGAAGAAACACAAAATCTCATGGATTTGATATAGGCTCCTGCTGTCTCCTCCCTCTCACCAGAAAATATTTATCCTGCCTCCAGATCGTGCTTATCTCTGGAGGAAGCTATGCAGGTGACCTTCTCTATAAAGATCTAGGGCACCATTCATTACAAATCAAACGCTCTTCCCAAACCCTACATATTATATTTTCTCCTGAGGGGAAAGATCTTTATAGATAATCATGGAGGAAATAGAGTGTGTTAGAAGAAGTATCAGACTTTCTGTCAAGAGATCTGAATTCTAGTTCTGTTATTGACTACCCATGTGATTTTGGATAGGTCATTTTTCTTATCTGGGACTTGATGCCCTAATGTGTAAAATTTGAGGGAAAGATGAGCTTGAATAATGTTTCCAGCTCTAATTCCTGTTCTTCTTTTGGATGGAAAAGCTGCTAAAAGAAAATGCAACAAAATGGCCCAAGCATTTTGACTAGCCAGCGCGAAAGCTTAAAGAGGACTTTGAGAACCCCTTTATTTTGGAGAGGAGGAATCTATGGTACAAAAGAGGGCAGCTTCAAGGTCACACATCTTATATTCATCATAACCTATTGGCTTACAAAGTATTTTCCTTCAAATGATCCTGGGGATTCTATTCTTTTGTCCATTCTCAAAGAGAATCAAGACATCAAGGAAGTGATAACATGATATTCAAATGAATTGGATTTCAGTGAGGGAGGACTGTGCAAGGTTACCTGCCTCACTTTGTCCTTCATAGCCTTTGGGTCCAATGGCCAAATATAGCTTATATGGAGATGGCCCTGGATGAAATGGGAGGATTTGGCCTCTTTAACCTAAGTCTTTAACAGATCTCACTGTGACTGAAGCAATACCCAACCAGTAATTAAAGCTACATAAAAATTGAGACAAAGATGGCCTCTTTAACCTACTCAAAAAAATCAATATGAGAGAGGATTCCTATTTCCTAGAGATTCTATAATTCCAGGGAAGAGCATGGTAGCTCCTGCAGAGAGCTTTCCATTAGTGCTAGAAGTGGAAAGGCAAGCAGGAAAAGGATGTTTAAAACTCACATAGCTATTACATTCATCCCTATCTTAAAGATGGGAAAACTAAGGCTCAGTGGAATACTTGCAGATACAATAAACATCAGAACTGAGATTCAGATCCTGGTAACCAGACTGTCTTCCCCCACAATCAGTCAACAAGCACTTATTAAATATCTGCTATACCAAGAGAAGACAATACAAAGAATGAAATAATCTCTATCCTCGAGGGAGACAATATGTACTCATATAAATATATGCAGAATAAATACAGACAGAATGAAAGTAAAACAAATAGACAGGAGATAAATAAATACGAGGGAGTGAGAGGGAGGGGAATGGTAGTTGGAGAAATCAGGAGATGCTTCATCAGGGTGGTGAGCTGTGATTTGAAGGAGGAGAGGGGTTTATGGAGGTGGAGACCAGGAAGGAATCCAAGACAGAGCTAGGAAAGGGAGGGCCACGTGACCAATAAGTAACAGAATTGGGCCATAAATCCGCAGCTTATGCCTTCATGTCCAGTCTGCTTCTGACCACTGCATTCTAGCCTGCCTTGCTCTCTGGGTGATTTCACTTTGCTCTCCCTCTGCTCAAAGCTGTTCCTTTCAGGGCCTCAGATAAGAGCTTCCAATTAAACAAGCCTGATCTGACTGCTGCATAATGTCTAAGAGATGGCAGGACCTCCCTCCAAAAGCAGTGAAGGGGCTAGTGTGGGAGTGGAGGGGAGGTGAATGACCCAAATATACAGAGAATGGCAACTGAGGCTAGTTATATGGAACACTTATTAAATTTAGAATTAGAAGCGCTTTCAGGGATCAAAGAATTTCATATGCATTATTTTCCAAAGGCCTCCGCAATCTGGTTTGACCTCTCGGCAAATTTCTCTAATGCCCTTACATGAATTCTGAGCTATAGACAAGAGTGAATTACTGGATATTCCAACTACTCTTCTTGAAGCCTCTGATAGATCATTCTCTCCATGTGGAATGTCCTCCCTGTGCTCAACCACATAAAATCCTCCTTCTTTCTTATAAGCTCAAAGGTCCCCTTCACCATGGAGATGTCCTGGATTTTCTTTTCTCAGAAAGGACTTTTTATTTCTTCTCAACTCTCACAGAACCATATTAGTGCTTCTCTAATATGATATATTATATACTATATATGCATATATAATATATATAAACTGCAGACAGAACCTACTTATGTTATAATGTATCTATGCACACACATATAAAACATATATACATATATGTATAAATAACACAAGTAGGTTCTGTCTGCAGTTTATTTGTACAAATGTTATCTGTTTCTTGTTAGATTATAAACTACTTGACGGGCCATCTTATTTATGTGTTTATATCTCTCAGAGCTGGCACAAGTCTTTTCAAATACTGTAGTAAATGCTTTAAAAACTATTTTACATGTCAGGATTAGGAGCAGAAACACCAAGAGGAAGTCAGAAAATGATAGATGAAAAAAGCGCTGCAAAGTTAAAACCTTTATACAAAATGATTTGGTATAATTACAATTAAGCTTTTCTTCTTCTTCATCATCATCATCATCATAACAACCACAAGAATAATAAAGCATTTATATAGTGCTTTAAGGTTTGCAAAGTACTTTTAAAATATATCATCTTATCTTTGAAACAGCCCTAGGAGGAAAGTGCCCCATTTTACAGATGAGGAAATTGAGGAACACAGAGGTACGTGACCTGGCCAGAATCACACAATTATTAAGTATCTATGATCCCTCATGTCTTCATGTCCAGTGGTCTATTTTGCCACCAATTTCTGTCTCTCTCTTTTCAAAAACAAGGGATTGGACTAGATTATCTTGATAAGGTTTCTTCTAGCTCTCACATTCACTGTATTATATTCTAAGGTCTCTTTGTCTTTTAGCATTTTATAAATTTATATTTCATGTTTTAATGTGTCTTATTCCTCTAATGGCCTGTGCCTATGACCTTCCCAGACCTAACATTCTATATTTTAAAATCCCTTCCAATCTTGACATTCTAGATCCCCAGAACCATCCTACCACTGACATTCTAGGCTCTCAACTTTGACATTCTAGTTCTCCAGGACCATCCTAGCTCTGACATTCTAGGCCCTCAGCTCTGACATTGTATGAATTCAGGACCATCCCATTCCTGATACACTAGGCTCTTAGCTCTGACATTCTAGTCCTCAGGACCATCCCAGCCCTGCCATTCTAGGACTCAGGACCATCCCAGCCCTGCCATTCTAGGACTCAGGACCATCCAGCCCTGCCATTCTAGGTCCTTAGGACATCCCAGCCCTGCCATTCTAGGACTCGGGACCATCCCAGTCCTGACATTCTAGGTCCTTAGGACATCCCAGCCCTGCCATTCTAGGACTCGGACCATCCCAGTCCTGACATTCTAGGTCCTTAGGACATCCCAGCCCTGCCATTCTAGGACTTGGGACCATCCCAGTCCTGACATTCTAGGCTCTCAGCTCTGACATCTAGTCCTCAGGACCATCCCGGCCCTGCCATTCTAGGACTCAGGACTATCCCAGCCTTGCCATTCTAGGACTCAGGACCATCTCAGTCCTGACATTCTAGACTCACTGGTCCCTTCCAGTTCTTATATTCTATGTTTTCAGATCTATTCCAGTTATTATTTTATGAGTCAGCATCTTCCTTTAAAAACATATGTATGCAACAACTTTCAAGTCATTTCTGCTGTTGTCTATCTACTCTCTTCACAGGACTCCATTTTTCTTGCCCAACTTTTAGCCCTGCTGGTGCGATTAAAGTCCAGCCCCACACACTCTATCTCCCAGGAGGAGATAAGAAAGCCCAACAGGCTTTGGAAAATGCTCAACCCATTCCCTTCCCCCTGATTTCTGCTCCTGCAAGGGCTCTGACTCACAGCCGCTTGTCTCGATGATCCAGCCGAGTTTTTACAGCTGTAACAACTGCAGAGTTAATAGTACGGAAGGGCAGGCGAGAGCCTCGCTTCTGTCATGCATCATCAACAGGACTGTCAGCCAGGCTCTGATTGCAGAATCTTTATTACCGGTGAAGATGTAAGCGGCAAGAAAGAACACAGTATGACTTCCAGGCTCCCGAGGCGGGGAGAGAAAACATCTTTTGACTTGTAAACTGAGCAAATTTGATCTGGATGTGGCTGGGTGAGGATGAATCTGAGCTCCCACAATGTCATTTGCACATACTCCCCTTGGAGAGAATAACCCTGTTATCCAGAGGGAGAGGCAGGATCTTCTAATGCAGAACTCTGACCACCCGGCCTTTTGGTTAATCCATCTTTGCCGAGCTGAACAACAATACCCTGACAATTCCTCATTACTGGTATACCCTCCCTCTGAATCTTTTCCTGCTGAAATCCCTCTTCTCCTCTAAGGCTTACTAGTGCCATGGTCATTCTTTGGGAATCTCATCATTCTCCAATTTTCTCAAAGCACTGGGGCTGGATTCCCCCCCTGTCCTTGTGGCCTTCCATGTATCATATTCACTAGTGTCCACAACATATTCTTTGCATTCTCCAGGGCCTAGCACAGCATTTTGCATATAAGGATCACCTCATAGCTTTTTACTGAATTGAACTGAACTGTAGCAGGAATCTCTCCTCTTTTGTCATTAGGAAAATGGAAAAACCCAGAGTCCATCACTAAAGTCAGCGTCAGGGCTCCCACCTAGAATTCTAGTACTTGTCACCTTTTGGCTTTCTTCAACATTCAGATCAAATTCCATCTTCTGCAGGAGACATTGCCTGGTCCTTTTTCCTCAGCAACACCTGCCTCTCCTTTTCAGATTACCTTCCATCAAAATTCTATCTGGGCAGCTAGGTAGTGCAATGGAGAGAGGGCCAGGCTTGGGATTAGTAAGACTCAAGACATTTATTAGCTATGTAACTCTGGGCCACTTAACCCTGCTTGCCTTAGTTTCCTCATCTGTAAAATGAGCTGAAGGAAATGTCAAATTATTCTAGTATCCTTAGTCTAGGAAACCCCAAATGGGGTCACAGAATTGGACATGACTGAAATAACTCAACAAGTATACTAATCTAATCTCTGTATATAATTGTACCTAGTTATTTATATCTTATCACCCCCACTAGACAAAGAACTCTTTGAGGGCTTTTGACTTTCTTTGTACTCATAGTGTTCAGCACATTGCTTTATTATTAAGTGCTTAATAAATGCTTGTTGACTGTTGACATAATTGTTTTATAGAAGAGACTTAGATTAAAAAAAAAATCAGAAACCTAGGTTCTTTTCCTGGATTTTCCATTTACAAGCTGTGTGATCCTAAACAAGTCACAAGCTTCTGAGTTCATAAAATAAGTGTGTGGGGGGAGTTAAACTAATTGAAACCTTAGCTTCTTTTAGTTCAAAAATACTATAATTTATCTAGGGCAAAGGTTCCTAACTTGGAATCCAGAGACCACTCAAGTGCTCTGTATTTAGATTTTAGGGAGTCCATAATCTTAGATTAAAAAAATAGATATTTTTATTTTCACTAACTTCTGACATTTAACTCTTCCTTTAATTACTTAAAAATATTCTGAGGAGGGATCCCTAAGTTTCACTAGAGTGTCAAAGAGCTCTATGACATCCACAAAAAATTTAGAACTCATTTAGGAAAATGAAGCTAGTTAGAATGAAATCAGGAAGAAACTTTTTCCAAATAAGAACGTGAATAGGGAAGCGCTACAAGGCCGAGCAAGGAAAGACATTTTCTTCCTATTGAATTTGGTGCTGAAAGAATAACAGAAGTCTTGACATTAGAAACCTCAGCTCAGAACTTGGCTCTCACTTGCAGTAGATGTGTGACTACACAAGTCATTTACCTTCCAACCTGTAAAAATGGGGATAATATTACTTATGCAGCCTACCTCACAGGGCTATTTTGAGGATCAAGTTAGATTATGTATGTAAATTCCTTTGTAAACTGTAAAGTACTATATAAATGTGAGTTATTATTTCCAAAGTTGGCTTGGGGGCATCTTGGCTTCCAAGTTTATAACACCATGTACAAATACGTATGTTATTTACAACACCCAAATAGGGATCTTGTGGGAAATCATTTTTTTGTTTTGAAAGCACTTTGAAGGTGCCAAGTACTTTAGACATCATACTAGTACAAGTTCAACCAAATGTTTATTTTAATTTGTTGAACTATAATAAAGATTTTTGGAACACAGAAATACCATTTATGCTCACTTTGGGGGCCTGAGAATTTTCAGTGCAAGCCTAAAGCTTTCAGAGTAGCTCAGTCGGGTCTGTGGTTAAATTAGAGCTGGAATAGGACATTTGAAAATAGGCTAGAGGATATCAAGAGTTGGAAAGTACCTTGGAATGTAGAATGTTGGAGCTGGAAGGACTGGTGGAGATGGATTGCTAAAAGTGGAAGGCTGTGTGGAACACTGATCATCAGAACTGAAAGGCATCTTAGAACACAGAATGTCAGCACATAGAGAACAGGATATAAGAATCAGAAGGGACACTAGAAAACAGAAGGGTAGAATATAGACCATCAAATTTCAGAGATGGAAGAGACTTGAGAGAAATTTTCTAGTTCTGGAGTTCTTAACCTTTTTGTGTGTGTATTTCATGGACCTCCTCACAATCTGGTGAAGCCATCTCAGAATGATGTTTTTAAATAACCGAAGAAAATCCTTAATTTCAGGTAGAGGTTAAAAAAAGTGAAACATTAAAAAAATTTATTTTGTTCATGAAGTTCACAGACTTACTGATATCTATCTGTGGACCTTTTGACTGTCTTCTGATCCAAAGTTAAGAACCCCTGATTTGGTCTGACTCACTCATTTTACAGATGAAGTAAATTATAGCTTTTTGAATAAAACCTAGGATTAAATACAGTAATGCTCTAATCTGGGCTCATCAAGAATTCGTAATCATATTGGGTGGAATGGAGGATGAAAATGGGATGAATTTCCAATGCATAGAAATTTAGATATTAAAGGATATATAAAAACCAACACATCTAGCCTCTAACCTTTAGAGGTTAAAATTGAGAACCAGGAGCATGAAGTAATCTGCTCAGTCATATATACAATTAGTGGCAGAATGAAAATTAAAACTCCAATTTACTGATTCTAAACCTATTGTTCTTTGTACTTATCCATTGCTGAGGTCCTTTCTGAAAGATATGGTTTACTAAGCACAGAAAAGTACTTTGGAGGCACCCATTTATATACAAACAAGTGAGATGTGCAATAAATTCATGTTCACAGAAAATAGTGTGGGAATACAATATTCTGGTCAATTGAATATTCTAGTTAATTGACAATTACCATGCAGACCATTCATGGATCACTGATTTTCAAAGACTAAGAAAATACTTAAAATACAATTTTAGTGAACAAATTTAATTTTTTAGTTAATATTTCATCTGTGGAAGAGGGAACCTAGATGGGACATGAGAGCTATTTTGTTCTAAAGGGCTACCAAATAGAAACAAAAGATTTCTTTTTCTTGACCCCATTGGGCAGAACTTGGCCTGATCATCCAGGTGAGGGTATGAAGGGAAGGCAATTTTTTTTGTTTATTGTAAGGAAAAAAGCAACCCTAAATTTACTTTCATTACAGTTGTTAACAAGGTAGTAAGTGCTCTGCAATTGGAAGTGCTGAAGTGGAATCTGAAATGTGATAGAAGAAGTTATGGTGAGGGGGGATATTCTTGCTTTATGTATAGATTTGTTAGGAACTAGGTTATAGGATCACATATCTGGAGCTCACAGGAGGCTTAGAAGGTCATTTTATCCAACTATTTCATCTTATAAAATTAAGGGCCATAAAACTAAGTGACTTCCCTAAGGTCACACAGGTAATAAGGAGCAGAGGCTGTCCCAGCAGTCCCAATATACTATTTTTTCCACTGGGCTCTTGCATCTGCCTTGCCCTTCTTTAAAGGTCCTTTCAGTTCAAGATTTCTACAAGTGCATGAGTTTACACCATTAAAACTAAGGCTTTTGCAGAAAGCTTCTATGATATTGCTTCAGAATTGGGAGGATAACTTTCAAGCTAGGGTAGCTTTGAAATGTGCTTCTCATATTTACAGAATTGATTTAAAATATGTTAGATTGGGAAAAGGCTTTAGAGACCCCCTGATTTTACACATTTAATTCAATGCAATAAATGTTTATTCGGCATCATGTCTTTGCAATGCCTTCTGTCAGACACTGGATGAGGAAAATTGGGCTCTAGAGAGTCATGTGTGCCCAAGGTCACATACCTAGCTAGTAGGACAACTAGGTCTGCTAAAACAGGTCTCCTGACTTTCAGTCCAAGAGGAGTTCGATTCAGCAAGACAACTGAACTCAACAAACACATATTAAATTCCTACTATGGGCCCTATGAGGTAGCTACATGGCTCAGCAGATAAAGTAATAGGCCTGGATTTAGGAAGTATAAATCTGGCCTAAGGCACTTGGTAGCTGTGTGACCCTGGGCAGGTAACTTAAGTTCTATTTCCTTTTATCCTCAGGAGAAGAAAATGGCAAAACACCTCAGTGTCTTTATCAGGAAAATCCCATGGACACTGATCCATAGGATCACAAAGGTTCAGATGTGACTGAACAACAATTGACCCCCGTTTCAGCCTGAAGGACACACAAATAGAAATAACAAGTCCTGTTCTCAATGAATTTATAATTTAATACAATTAACAAGCAGCTAAATGATCTAATGCACTTGGATTCAGGAAGACCTGAGCTCAAATTCTATCTTAGACTCTTAAAAGCAGTGCAACTCTGGGCAAATCACTTAACTTCTTATAGCTTTAGTTTCTCTTTCTGTAAAATGGGGAAAATAATGACACATTAAATGGCTATTGTGAGGATCAAATGAAATAATATATGTAAAATGTTTTTTAAATTTTAAAGCACTCTATAATTAAATAACTATTATTATTAAGTACCAGAGTAACTAGAATATAAGAAGAATTTAAAGGTAAAATGTCATGAGAAGTCTGAGAAGAAAGACTATATACATATATGTATATATATATATATTAATATGTGTGTGTGTGTGTGTGTGTGTGTGTGTGTGTGTGTGTGGTAAATTAGCAGTGAAAGAGATCAGGAAGAGCATGTTAAATAGGTATCATCAAATTTTTGTTCTTAAAAGAAATATGTGTGGACGTGTAGAGGGGAGAATGTATTCCACAAGAAGTGGGGGGGAAATGAGGGAAGGGAGGTCAAGGGCATGTACACAAGAGATGGAAGGAAGACAAAACATTACCCACAGTACTAAGCATGGAGCCAATCCTCAACTAATGTTTATTTGAATGAAGGAATGAATGCAGCAATACATAATCCCCTGGACTGTCTAATAGAGACCATTGTGGATAAAAGTCTGCAAGGTTAAGTGTAGACTAGGTAGACTTAGAGAGCTGTTTCAACAGAGGAAGCTTATGATTGAGAAATGGATTTAGTACTTTAAAGATAGCATAGTATGGTGGAAAGGACCTATCATTTATTTTATTCTATAATCAATAAGCATTTATCAAGTGCTTATTACATGCCAGGCAGTGTGATAAATGCTTATAATCAGGAGATCTGAGTTTGAAATCAACTGAATGTGGACAAATCACAACCTCTCTGATCTTCATTTTGCTCATTCATTAAATGGGCATAGTGAGCTCTTCAATAACTATCTCACGTGTTTGTTGAGAGAAAAACACTTCTACAAATGTAATATTATGAGCATTATGAGCTGCTGAAAAGGGGGTTATTTTCAAAAAGACACTGAAAGCAGGATTCTTACTCAGTTTTGGTTGGACCCAGGTGATTTCTGAAGTGCTTTCCAGTAATGAAACTGATTCTATTATTTGGGGAAAGAAAATGAAAGCAAAAGAATGATAAAGTCTCATGCCCCCATTTCTGTAACAGTTGAAGATAGGTCAAAGAAATATCAAGGCTTATTCAGGACTAGGGTCCATCCAGACAAGTTATTTCATTGGAACACAGAAGTTCAGGGGTGGGAGGAAAGCATGAGCTCATCCAGTACAGGGGATTCAATCTGTTTTGAATCATGGACACTTGTTGGCTAGGTTCTCCTCAGAATATTTTAAAATGCAAAGGATTACAAAAGGAACTAAATATGTAGAAATGCAGTTATTAAGATATTAATAACTCCAGCTTATTAAGATATTAATAAGCTCTAGGTTAAAACCCCCTGAACATGTTCAATTCCCTGATTTTCCAGATGGGAAAATTGAGGCTTAGGAACTAGGACTTATGCAAAATCACATTGATAATTTATGTTAGAGCCGGGATTCAAATCCAGGGCCTCTGAATATAACTACAGAGCTCTTTTTAAGCCATGAGGCTGAACCTCATGGAGCTGGTAGCTTCCTCTATAAAGGGATGAGATAAAAGAAGTTCCTCTAAGACAGGCAAGAATCTAGTGAGAAAGGCCTGGGGTCTTTAGAGCAGTTTCCTTGGAGTTCTGTGGCTGGAAGAGTCTCTTAAATAGCTTTCACCTCTCAACTCCTCATCCTGCCTGGCCAATTGAAACCCACCCAATGCAGTATTAGGGGCTTTAAATATCCACAAGCACACACTGAAATGGTTTTTTAAGGAATGATTTATTAGAACAGAAAGAGAAGCATGTTTCCTTGGGATCATTTCTTAATTAACAACCACTAACTAGATCATGCTTGATTTTTTTAAAACCTCTTCCATTCTGTCAGAAGAAAAGAAAGGCTTCGTCTGTGGCTGCAGCCCAAATTCTAGCTTCAAAGAGCTTAGTCCTATGATACATATTTATATCAATTTCCCCTTTTATCTTCCTCACTCCAACTCAATCAAGAGACATCCCCAATAGCAGATGGCTATCAGGAAGGGCCATCATGAAGCTTTATTTTCCAACAAATAAAAGAATGGGAGAACGGATAGGATTTAAGGGCTTAATAAGAGGCTGATGATAGCAATTACACACCCATGGGAGTGGTGAGATTTGGAGGAAGTAGGAAAGAATTAGGCAGTTTTCAGTGGGCTAGTGGGAAATTGTAGAAAAAGTTCCAGGTGTGGAGTTACGACACCGTTAACAGCCTAGGTACACAACCCTAGCTAAGCCCCTGGCCTGCTGTGAGAATCATTCCCTCATCTATATAATGGGGATGCTAAATCTTTGCAACAGTTACCTTATAGGGTTACCAGGTGAAAGGGGAGGGATGCTATATAATGCAGTGAATAGAATGGTGAGTATGAAGTCAGAAAGGCTCATCTTCCCGAATTCAAATCTGGGCTTATAAACTTATTAGCTATATGACCCATGACACAAGTCACTTAACTCAGTTTTGCCTCAGTTTCCTCATCTGGAAAATGATCTAGAGAAGGAAATGGTGAACCACTCTAATATCTTTGAAAAGAAAATGGGGTTACGAAGAGTTGGGCATGACTGAACAATAACAAAATGAGGAAGGGGGTTTATAGACCTGAAAGTGCTGTACAAATTGGGATTGTTCTTAATATACTAAGACAAGGTGAGAGGCTATGAAGAGGAGAGCAGCTCATGCTTGAGGGTGTCCATATTAAGAGGAAATTCCATGTATTAATGAGCAACTAATTAGAGGCAGTGTACATAGTGCTGGATCTGGAGCCAGGAAGACTTGGTTCAAATCCTGTTTTTAACTCTTATTACCAGCTTTTTGCCAAGTTTGGCACTTGAAGTTTTTTTTACAACTTGGCTTTTTTTCTCCTTTGAGTTTTCTTACATTTTGATACCCCATATAAACTCTAGGATCCAACTACATTGACCTCCTTGCCTTTGCTAGCACCAAACACATGCCCTTTTCACTGGTGGTCCTCCATGCTTGGAATGTTCTCCTTCCTCACCTCTTCCTCTCACTTTCTCTGGCTTTTTTTTTTTTTTTTTTGAGATTCTGCTGAAATCTCTCATTCTGTAGGAAGCCCTTCCTGGCTGCTTGTGACTTCTCTGAGTTTACCTCCAAATTCTTTTGTATATATCTTCCATAGACTTACTGTCTCCAATTAGAGTGTAAGCACCTTGAGGACAGGTCTTTTGCCTTTTTTTTTTTAAATGAGTCCAAAGCTTAGCACAGTGTCTCTTAAATAGTGAGTGATTAATTTTTTTGATTGATTGTGTGAGTATAGGAAAGTCATTTAACTTGAGCATCTCTTACTTCAACTGTACTCATAATATAAATAGTATACTTATACAGTACATACAGATACATACAGAAACTTTACAACCCTAAAAGTATCATGTGAACGCCATGTATCCCTAATTTTAGTCTAGTGAGAGAATCTGAAAGAAGGGAAGAAAAGCAGACCACATGTAGAAAAACAGCACAAGCAGGACTGACCTCTGACAAAATTTTGTAATAAAAACACTCATGATCATATCTGAGCCTCAAAATAATTCTTTAAGAGGTAGGCAGTTAGGTGGTACAGTGGAAATAGTGCTAGGTATGGAGTCAAAAAGACCTGAGTTCAAATTTGACCTTAGACATTCACATAAATAATGATAAAAGATCAGCACAGCTAAGTGGCTTAGTGGATAGAACACCAGACTTGGAGTCAGGAGGACCTGAGTTCAAATCTGACCTCAAACACTTAACACTTCCTAGATGTGTGACCCTAGGCAAGTCACTTAACCCCAAATGTCTCATTAAAAAAAGAAAAAAAAAAGAAAAAGATCATATCTAATTTGTAAACATCATGATGAATACTCAGGAGAACCAGCCAAAAAACCGAAACAAACTGAGACAATAACTTTAGTAAAATAGTAGGATATAAAATATGGAGTTTGGGCTAAATGATTTCTATGACCTCATTAGACTCAGATATTCTGTGACTCTGTAAGGCAGATAGTTGTCATAGAAGACAGAGCTTTGGACTTGGAGTCAGGAGGATCTGAGTTCAAATAGGATCTCTGATTATTATTAGCTGCATGATCCTGGCCAAGTAATTTAACCTCTCTGCCTTATTTTTCTTATCTATAAAATGGAGATAGTAATAGTGCCTACCTCCCAGGATTGTTGTAAAGATCAAATGAGATAATATTTGTACACACCTAGCACAATGCCTACTTAGCAAATAATAAGGGGAAATTCTAATAAACACTTGCTTTCTTCTTTCCTTCCCAAATTTTTACTGTACATAAATCTCTAGTGAGCAATTCATTTCCTATTTAGTTCATATAATGATTCTTATGAATACAGTATTTTAAAGTATTTAGGCATATTTACATGTGTTAACTTGTTTGATATTCAAAGTGGTCTTTGAGGTAAGTACAATATTTGTCATTTCACAGATAACAAAAAACTGAAGACAATGGAGAAAGATGGGGTAGCGTATTTGGTAAAATGACTTAACCATGGTCATGTGACCAATAAGGGGTAGAATCAGGCTTTGGACCCAGGCTTCTTTACTTTTGAAATTTAGTTTTCCCACTTAGCATTTACTTGATCTGTATCTTAATACTTGCAGGGTCTCCAATTGATAAATGGTCAAAGGATATGAACAGACAATTCTCAGACAAAGAAATTGAAACTATTTCTAGCCATATGAAAAGATGCTCCAAGTCATTATCAATCAGAGAAATGCAAATTAAGACAACTCTGAGATACCACTACACACCTGTCAGATTGTCTAGAATGACAGGAAAAGATAATGTGGAATGTTGGAGGGGATGTGGGAAAACAGGGACACTGATACAATATTGGTGGAATTGTGAACACATCCAGCCATTCTGGAGAGCAGTGGGAACTATACTCAAAAAGTTCTCTAACTGTGCATACCCTTTGATCCAGCAGTGTTACTACTGGGCTTATACCCTAAAGAGATACTAAAGAAGGGAAAGGGACCTGTATGTGCCAAAATGTTTGTGGCAGCCCTGTTTGTAGTGGCCAGAAACTGGAAACTCCTTCTGGATACTTTATCCTGCCTGAATTTTCCCAATATTTCTTTTTCTTGATTTTCTTCCTATCTATTGATTCCTCAGTTTCCTTTGCCAGTTTATAAAGCTTACGATCTATGGGAAACCCTAAGGTTCTATCCTTGGCTCTCTGTTCTCTATAAATTCTTTCATTAGATAAATTCATCAATTTCCATGTGTATAAATATTACCTAGATGCAGATGACTGACTTCCATATCAATATATCCAGCCCCAATCTTTCTTCTCATATCATGAATCTGCCATTGGTTACTTTGAACTTGATATCATGTCGTCAAGTCAAATTCAATGTGTCCAAAAAATACTAATTATCTTTGCTCCCAAACCAACTTTTCTTCCCTATTATTATTAAAGGCACTGACATTCTTCCAATCATCCACGTTCAAAACTGTGGTATTGTCTTCAACTCCCATCACATGTCCAAGTGGTCACCAAATCTTGTCTTTTCTCTTTCACAACAATTCTCATATCTATGGTCTTCTCTCTACTCACAAAGCCAATCACCATTCTTTAAATTCTTACCATTTTTCATCTGGATTATTGCAAGAGGCTTTTTTGTGACTTTCTTATCTCAAACTTCTTCCTACTTCAATCCTTCCTCCAAAAAGCCACCAATTAAATAAACTTCAGTATATCTTTAAATCAGTCACTTTTTCAATCATGTTCAACTCATCATTATCCCATTTGGGGTTTTCTTGGCAAAGACACTGGAATGGTTTTTTAAAAACTTTCTTTTCTAGCTTCTTTTACAGATAAAAACACTGAGGCAAAGAGTGCTAAGTGACTTGCCTAGGGTCACACAGTTAGTTAGTATCTGAGGCCAGATTTGAACCTGGGAAATCTCATATTCCTGACTTCAGATCTGGCAATCTGTTTACTATACCACTTAATCATCCCTTATAACTGTTAGGATCAACTAATATTTCTTGTATTTGGTATTTCAAAATCTTAATATATATATATATATATTTCATTAAGCATTTTCCAGTTACAATTTAACATTTTTTTTAAACATTCATTTAAAAATTTTTTTTTGAGTTTCAAATTCTTTGTCTTACCCTTTGAGAAAGTAATATATTGATTATATATGTGAAATCATGCAAAGCGTATTTCCATTATTAGCCATGTTGCAAAAGAAAATACTCACCCCCCCCAAAAAAAAAAAAAAAAAGTGATGAGTATGCTTTAATCTGCATTCTGAGTTCATCAGTTCCATCTCTGGAGGTTGATAGCATTTTTCATCATGGATCCTTTGGAATTGCCTTGGATTCATTTAAAATTCTTTACAACCTGGCCCCTTTCAACCCTGCCAGGCTTTTTACAGAATACTCTTTTCCATGTATTCTGCAGTTCAGCTGTAGTGTCCTACTTGCCATTTCACACACATATCACACTTTTGTACCAGCTATTCTCCCGTCTTAGAAGGCTCTTCCTCCTCACCTAGGAATCCCTGGATTTCTGCAAGTGTCACCCTAAGTTCAGCCTTTTGTATGATGCTTTTCCCAACCCTTCCCTCTATTATGGCCCTTTATCACCAAACTACCTTGTATTCATCTTGCATTTATTCTGCACATACTTTCATGTCTCCATGTTGTTTCTATCATTGGAATTTAACTTCTCTGACAGCAAGAACTGTTTCATTTTTGTGCTTTTATATCCCTAGCACTTAACACAGTACCTGGAATAGAGTAAAATAAACACTTGGTGATTAATTGAGTCAGTCTTCCTCCAGGTAACTTTTTTCCAGCGATCCCAGTCTTTCCCTCTAGAACTGTTCCTCTTCTACTTACAGAGTCAGCCTAATTCCTCTCCAACTTTTGTGTGTGCATGTGTGTGTGTGTGTGTGTGTGTGTGTGTGTCTGTGTGCATGTGTGTATGCATGCAGGCAGGAGCATTTCTACCCCCTTAGTCAAGGGGGAAAACCAACACAAAGTCAAAAATGTATTGGTTTCTATAATGCTTTCTTTTTACCTTACAATATTTTCTTAGCCAAGGATCATCTGCATTCTCCTCAGGCCAGCTCCTGCCTGTTCTAGCTCCAAACAACCTTAATGACATGAATGGGGCCAGGTAAAATGAACCTGGCAGGGGCTCAGACTGGCACCAATTCCAGTTTCTGATAGCAAACCTCTCCTCCAGGGTTCTTTCTATCTCGAAGACAAAAAAAAATTGGCAGTTACCATATTTGTAATTTAAGGGACTTTTTTTTTTCAGGATTTCTTCTCCCTCCCCCAACTTATCAAGTTTGATTCTCTTTTCAGCTTTGGTAAACTAAAATTTCACAATGTTGAGGCTGGAGTTGAGAATTCATGTCTGTTAATTGACTAATGAGGTAGGACTAGATGGTGTCTGAGGTACCTTCTAGCTCTGGGTCCTGCAACCCTCTCTAGAGCAAGAAAGAACTGCAACTTGAAATCTCAAGATGGCTATTATCCATTTTCTTTCTCTTTCTTTCTTTCTTTCTTTCTTTCTTTCTTTCTTTCTTTCTTTCTTTCTTTCTTTCTTTCTTCCTTCTTTCTTTCTTTCTTCCTTCTTTCTTTCTTTCTTCTTTCTTTCTTTCTTTCTTTCTTCTTTCTTTCTTTCTTCCTTCCTTCCTTCCTTCCTTCTTCCTTCCTTCCTTCCTTCCTTCCTTCCTTTCTTAATGACATCAGAGAGGGGATGCTATGAAATGCATCTCTTGCACTCTCAGATTTAGATACAACACCATCTAGTCCTACCTCATTAGTCAATTAACAGACATGAATTTTTTTCTAGCTTTTTAAGTTGCAAGCCCAATTCATTGATCTTCTCTTTCTTTATTTTATTGAAGTAAGCCTCTAAGGATATAAAATTTCCCCTTATTACCGCTTTGGCTGCATCCCACAAATTTTGGTATGATGTCTCATTGTTGTCATTATCTTGAGTGAAATTATTATTTATGTCTATAATTTGCTGTTTCACCCAATCATTCTTTAAGATGAGATTATTTAGTTTCCAATTACTTTTTGATCTATTTACACCTTTTTGTTGAATGTAGTTTTTATTGCATCATGATCTGAAAAGAAAGCATTTACTATTTCTGCCTTCCTGCATTTAATTTTGAAGTCTTTATGTCCTAATATGTGGTCAATTTTTGTGTAAGTTCCATGAACTGCTGGGAAGAAAGTATACTCCTTTCTGTCACCATTCAGTTTTCTCCAGAGATCTATCATACCTAATTTTTCTAATATTCTATTTACCTCTTTAATTTCTTTCTTATTTATTTTGTGTTTTGATTTATCTAAATCGGAGAGTGCAAGATTGAGATCTCCCGCTATTATAGTTTTGCTATCTATTTCTTCTCGCAGCTCTCCTAACTTCTTCTTTAGGAAGTTAGATGTTATACCACTTGGTGCATATATGTTTAATATTGATATTGCTTCATTTTAACAGACATTAATTAAGTACTTGTTATATATGATAGGCATTGTATTAGATATTATAGATGTGAGTGCAAAAAACAAAACAATTCTAACTTGTAGTGAGCTCACATATGAATAGTAGAGATAATAAGAATTTACAGATCTATCTAAAATCTAAATATATTAAGTGAATAATTATCAATAAATACTACTTAGTTAAATCCAAAGTAGTTTGAGAGGGAAGATACCAGCAGTTGGGAAAAGAATGAGGAAAGCCTTTACACAGATGATACTTGGGCTAACTCTTTTACAAATGAAGAAATGAAACCCAGGAAAGTTGGAGAATCTAGACAGAAATGGGCTATAAGATCACAGGTTAGAGCTGAAAGGGCCAAAGAAGTCATCTGATCTTATATCCTTAATTTACAGATGAGAAAACTGAGACTGAGTTAAATCAAGTGACTTCTCACAGATCACTCTAAGTTGTGGCAAATGTGGAACACAGACTTAGGCCTTCTGATCTCCATAGTTTAAGTGATTTGCCCAAGAATCCTCTGAAGAATTAAGTCTATCTATGTGTCATACAAAAAATATCCCATGTGAAGTCAGTCTCAGTTGAGTACTTGGTTGATGCTATTGATTCAGCAAAACTAGCCATCTCTCTCTTCTTCATCACAACAGCCCATCTCCCATCTTGGTACCTTTGCACTGGGCATCCCTTACGTTTGAAATGTAGTCCATACCTAACCTTCACTTAATGGGTATTGCCTCAGTTAACAAAGACCTTAGCTTAAAAAGCCCACAGTCTCCCACTGCATCTCACAGCATCTCTAGTTATCTCTACCTATATCTGGCCGCTGGACGCAGATGGTTCTGGAGGAGAAAATGAGGCTGATGACTTCTCCCTTTCTTTATCCCTAAATCTATTTCACTTGCATTTCATAGCATCCCCTCTCTGATGTCATGGTCACCTTCAAGATCAAGGACAAACAACAACAATCTTAGAAGAGTAGTCAAGGAGGCACTTGACTATCTCATGCCTCTCTTCCTTAAAAATGTAGCACAGACATCATATTCTTCATGAATTCTTTTTTTTTTAACTTAATTTTTAGTTTTTCAATTAACAAAAAATAAACAACATTTTTTCTTCCTCTTACCATTGAGAGAAAAAAAGATAAATAAAATATTTGCAACAAATATGCTAGGTGAAGCAAAAGTTTCCCACATTGGTCATATCCACAAATGTGATTCTCATTCTACATATTTAGCCCTCTCTGTAAGAAAATGGGTTTATTTGTCATCATTGGTCCTGTGGAATCATGGTTCTTCACTGCTTGATCAGAGCCAAGTCTTTGAAGTTGGCTGTTTCTGTGATGTTATCATTATATAAATTGTTCTCCTGTTTCTGCTTATTTCACTCTGTGTGAGTTAATACAAATCTTCCCAGGTTTTACTGTAATAGTTCCTTTTATCATTTTTTATGGTACAATAGTATCTCATTACATTCCTATCCAATTATTTATTCAAGCATTCCTCAATTAACAGGCACTCTCTGAGTGTGCATGAAAACCTTCCTGATCCCACCAACTGCTAGAATCCTCATTCCCATAGTACCTTGGATTTAACTTAGCTATATATGTATGTGTGTATTTTAAATTTTATATTCATGGTGTACATGTATATTAGTACACATGTAATAAAATAACATTATATAGAAATACCCATATGTAATATGCATAAACATATTACATCTGCATTAAAAGATAAACTTTTTATCATCAAAAATATGTCCATTCTTTGTATTTTTATCCTCAGTTTCCTGCAGAGTATCTAGCACATAGTCACTGCTCAATAAATATTAATTGATTGATTGATGTAATATTGTAAAATATTTCTATCTCTATGGATGAGTGATATTATATTACCAGTCTATAAAAGACAGCAAGACTGTGTGTTACCTAAACTTGGTAAAGATCATGTCACAAAGATTATATGAGAATAATATAGTGTCCGGCATATAAAATGATCTTAATAAGTACCCAATTAATTGACTGAATGGTAGAATGAGACGTTACAAAAGAGACTGACTTGTCATAATTCCCCTCAATAATCACAGTAGACATGCTGGAAAGAAACAGGATTGCTGAAACTTTTCACAAAAAAAAAAAAAATTAAAACTTACCAAAATGACAACAATGAAAATGAAGATATCTAGAACAATGAAAAACTAACTCAGAATTAAAAAGCAGGGAAAAATCCATCTGAAGAAAGGCGTACAATAACAATACCAGAAGTAGCAAAAAAATAGCAATCTCAAAAAAGACATGACAAAATCTTAATCAAGACAATTAGAGACAGCTAGGTGTTCCAGCAGATACAATGAGAACTTAGAATCAGGAAGATTGGAGTTCAGTGAGGCCTGGGACATTTGCTTAGGTATGTGACCCTAGGTAAATCATTCAACCTCTGACTGCCTCAGTTTTCTCATCTGTAAAATGTGGGTAATAATAGCACCTATTTCTGAGAGTGGTTATGAAGATAAGATAATATTTCTAAAGCACTTTATAAATCTATAAACTTTATAAACCATAAATGCTTGCTGTTCTTTCTAATTAAATGTATAATAGTTAAACTCAAGAAATTGAATAATTGAAAATAGAAGACTATAATCTTAGATCAGGAAGTAGAAGGGATTTCAGAGGACATTTAGTTTTCTGAAGTTAGTCAAAGGACTAAACTTCATTTAATGGCTGAGGAAAATGAGGCTTGAAGAGGTAAGTTACTTGTACTAGGTCACCAAATAGTTTTGTGCCAGATCCAATATTCTTTCCAACTATGCTTCCTCTCAGTAACCAAAAAAAAAAAAAAAAAAAAGAATAAAAGAAAAAAAGAAAAAAAAATAATGAGAACTAAAAAAAAAAAAATTTAAATAAAGCAGCAAAATGTCAGTAGGAGATGATGAAACTCAGCAGACCAGAAAGTAGTATAAATACTTTGAAAATATCAATGGAGACAGCTGAATGAATCAATATTAATTAATATAGTAATACAAGTATAAGATTGAATGACAAAAATACTGAAATAGAAAAACAGGATCATGAAACAATTAAAATAAAGAAATAGATCAAGAGGAAATGCAAGCCAGGAGGTTGGAAGTGCATGCTGAAATCCCTGTTGCCCCAGAGGCTGAGGCTGGTGGATTGCTTAAACTAGGATGTTCTGAGCTGTAGTATGCTAAATCAGGTACTAATATGGTGAGCCCCCACTGAGATTTGCAATGAAATAAGGAGTTTATTGAAGAAGTTGGAAAACAGCTCAAATAGGGAAAAATCTCGGAATTCTAAAGGATCCAAAAATATCCAAAGAGCAAAAAATCAGACATTTGTATTTCAGGAAACTGCATGAGAAAACTTCCCTCAATTGTGGTTGATGCAAACTTGTTAGAATGGACCCTTCCTTCTCCCAGAGGGAAAAGGTGAGACATGAAGACAGAAATAGCTAGAAAGATGGATGAATCTGTGGATGTACTACCTGACACCAAGAAATTCTATTAACCTCTGGGATTACCCTTATCTAGCCTATTCATGATGGCTGAATTCAAAGATGTCAGAGGCCTACTTACCATATATGGGCACATTTTTTTTTTTTGTAAAGGGGTTCTGTTCCCCTTGTCTACCAAAGTATAAAACCACAAGGATCTCTTTAGGATACTCCAATCAGTGTGTGAGTCTTAGTAGGGGTGATTTTCTAGATTGAAGTTGTATTTTCTAGAACCAGAAAATACTAGAACCCTAGGATGCCAATGAGGTAAAAACCATGTCTTTTTGTTGTTGTTGAGAGTGAGGTTTCTTGGATGGCTTGTATGTAAAGAAGAAACTTGAAATTGGATTAGAGGTGAGTTTGGCTGTGATACAATTCTTTAGGTACAAGTGAAATTATGCAAATGGAAAGATTTCACTTATTTCTAACAAGGGATTCAAAATTCATCTCATTCAAGGACAGCATTATCCAACCTCAAAATAACAACAAAGAAAAATCCTTTCTTCTACTGAAGGAAACAAGTCTATATTTAAAAAAAGATTGTCAATTAGGAACTCATACAATTTTTCTACTGAAAAACTAAAATGACTGAAGAAACTGTAATATTAGAGAATTGTTTTAAAAAGACACACATATGTAAAAACACAGACCAGAATCAATTTTACACAATAAATTGAAATCTTTTTTTTTTTTTTTTTGCAGGAAAAAGTGGCAGAGATACTAAGAGTATCTGAGGAATTCATAAAAACCACATTTCCAAAAGACCTGAAAACAGCTGGAGAAATAATACCAAGATTGAGAATTCAGTAAAGCCTGAGACTAGGGCCCTATTGATGTGGGTAAATCAGGAGGGGACTAAGCAGATTTAACCCAAAATCACATCAATATCAATACAGTCTTGAGAAGGGGGAAAATATGCTTACCACAAAAGGAAAGAATTTGGGGGAACAGATTGATCTGACAACCAGTTCTCTGACAATCCTTATATCCTTCTTCCTGATACTATCTCTTCTTTCAAATCCCTGCTTTTTCAACTTCTTTTCTCTACCTTGCAAAGCTTCCTACACTGTGGTTCATGACCCCATGTGGGGTCATGTAACTTAACGTGGGAGTTGTGAAATTATGACTTATTATCAGTAAATGTTTGGTTTGTATACCTCTTTTACATACCAATATATTCGAGATAATGTAAAAATTTCTCAGGTGAAAAGGGGTCACAAATAGAAAAAGTTTAAGAAGTTCAGCTGTAGATGATGGGGATCTAAAGAAATCCTAATACAAACCTGCTTGGTTCTTTTGGTTTTAGGTCGTTTGATTCAGAGCCATCTTCTCTTCCTAAAGAAAGAATAGCAAGGTGATATAATACATAGGGCTCTGGTCCTGGAGTCAGAAGGATCTGAACTCAAATCCCGCCTCAGACCCTCAGTGATTTTATTGGGGAAGTCACTTAAACTTATTTTTGCCTCCATTTATTCAAATGTAAAATAAGAATAAGAATAATAGCACCTACTTTCCAGAATTTTTATAAGGATCAAGCAAAAAAAAAAAAATCTGAAAAGTGCTGAGCACAGTGCCCAGCACATAGTAGGCACCTTAATAAATCCTTGTCCCCCAGCTCCTAAGGGGATTGTTTGTCCCTAACTCTGTTACCACTTAATGGCACATTTCTCATAGATAGGATACAACAATTAGAACAGCCATATCCACATTTTCTCAATAATGGGCATTATCAGTGCCACATGATCAAAAATCCATTTTGTGTAGGCAGCTTGAAATTTAAAAAATTACGAGTGCTAAGCAATCTAAGTAGCTGTTACCATGATACCTGGTAGCAAGTGTGGAAGATAGGTGGCTACTCTCTAATAGCTTAGTAGGTCACATTTTCTAGCTATTAAAAAAAAAAACTATAAATTTAAGAAAAAAAATCAAAATTTTAAGCAGCCAAAGTTTGGGGTTAAGTTCATTTAGATAATAGCCATATTACTTGGAACTCAGAGCAATAAATATATACTTAAATGACAGAGAGAGTTCCCATTACTGAACGACAGATTCAGGATCCAAAATAATTTTGGTAAGCTAAAATGATGACCTACAATGAATAAGATGTAATTGTGTAGATATAAATGTAAATTTTTAGATGAAATCACCAGAATTATCTTCATAAGAACAAATATGGTGAAACAGGGCTAAATATCAGTTCCGAAAATAATTGTGGGGGGAGGGCTTAGTGGAAAACAAACTCAACCTGATTCTGTGCAACATGGAAACAAAACAGAAAATAGTGATCTTAGACTATATTAAAAAATGAATAATACTCATCTAGATAGGATAGCAAAATGGACCAATGGAATGAGCTCTATGCCTGGAGTTAGGAAGATATGAGTTCAAATGTAACCTTAGACACTTGTTTGCTGTATAACCCTGGGAAAGTCATATAACTCTGTTTGCCTCAGTTTCCTCATCTTTACCAAGAGCTGGAAAAGGAAATGGCAAACTATTCTAGGATTTTTGCCAAGAAGACCCCAATGGGGTCAAGAAGGACAAAAACAACAACCAAATCTACCTAAAATTAAATGATAGCCCCAGGATATGTTATCCTAGTCAGATCCCATCTGAAGCACTGGGCATGTTTACTATTATAATTTAAGAAGGACAAAAATAAAAAGAAAGAAAGAATGGTAAAAAAAAAAAATGAATAGGTTATAGCATATCCAAAGAAGGTATCTAAGATAAGCGATCCTGAGACCATATAAGGCTAATTTGAACCAGTGATGTTTAGCCTAGATATAAAGACAGTACTTGGATGGGTCACAATAGTTGTCTTTAAGTGTTTGAAGGGCTGTTACATAGAAGAGAGATTATATTCATACTGCTTAGCTCTTGAGAGGAAAAGGAGAATTATGGTTAGAAATTTCAGTGATACAGTGATACAAATTTTTATGTTAGTGAAAAAATGAACTAAAATAAAAGTTATCAAAAATTAGAATGGACTACTCCAGGGATGATGGGTTACCCCTTACTAGAGATTTTCCTTTTGTTAAAAAACAATCAATAAACAAAAATCAATTGTTTCTTCCTCTCATGCCATTTCCCATTAAAACAAAACAAACAAACCATAGTAAGGAATACACTGAAACAAAAGAGATTCCAGCACTGGCCATGTCTCATTCCCCAAGTCCATTACTCCTCTGTCAGCCCGTGGAGGAGTACTGGAGAGGTTTTCAAGATAAAGCTGAATGAGTACTTTGTGAGTCTGTAAATGGATTTCTACTCAGGTAAGGTAGGATTAAATGGCTTCTAAGTTCCCTCAGAACACTCAGAGTCTGAATTAAGTAGTATGGCGCAGTAGAAAAAGAACTGGGCTTAGAGTTAAGAAACATTGTTTCATATCACACCTCTGCTCACTAGCTTTGTCCTGATCCTCATCATTATTCAACTGAATAATTATGGTATTTGGAGTTCCTTCCAGCTCAAACAGCCAACTGCATGATCTTGTTTAGCTAGTTGGTATCTTAACACAAGAACTTTACTGGAGTGATAAAATAACTATTATATTGTTTTGGTGGTATACATAGTTAAAAAAAAGAGTAATAGAAGGGCAAAATCAATAAATTCAGCCCTATGTAATTACAATAACTTTTCACAACAAAAAGCACAGTATTCAAAATTAAAATAAAAGAAACATTGTGAAAAAAATTTCTGTAATCAATATATCTGATAAGAAATAGGAATATAAACTCAAAGATATATTACAGATAGTAGAGAAAAGGAGAATAATAAGAGTTAGCATTTGTATAGTATTTTAAGATATGCAAAGCATTTATATGCTTTATTTCAATGATCCTCCCAATAATCCTGTGAAGTTATATGAATAATAGTCATTATTATCAATATTTTAGAGATAGAGGAAACTGAGGTTGAGGGAATTAACAGTATAAAATATAATTCTGTTTATTGTAATAATTATCATCACTTTATGTTACTGGAAAAAAAAACAGCTATCTATATCTATCTATAGACTTAGGCAAATATTGTTCGTGAGCCCTAAAATGTATGGTATATGTATGTGTGGATATGTGCATACATGTGTGTATGTGTGTGTGTGTTTCTAGGCTCTTTAACCAACTCACTCTTTTAACAAGATGATTATCTTTCCAATCTGTTGATTTTCATTTCCCATTTGCCTCTTTTGTCACCTCTGAGTTGACCAGACTTCCATTACTCACTCATTGCTTATTTACATTTATAATTAAATGTTTGCTTGGAAAAATATAGAAAAAATGATCAGAATGTTATCTGAATGAATTGAAAATGAAGAAATACATCACCATAGAGATGACTACATATTTATATATATGCATATATATACACATATACATCTATATATAACATGTAATGTGTATATAGATTACATAAGCGGTTAGTATAAGTATTATACTAACTAAGGATTATAAAACACAGAAGAAAAGAATCATTACTCAATAAAAGTGTGGAAAATTCTTTGGAAGCAAGATTAAAAAAGTCAGCTTAGACTTGTACTTCAAATACCATAAACTAAAAGAAATTCCAACTAAACTACCTAAATAAGAAAAAAAGTAGAAGAAAATGAAATGTTTATCTCAATTTTTGATAAGGACAAATTTTTGTCTAAAAAAAAGAAGAAATTATTGAAGGCAAAGTCAATAAATCCAATCCCATATAATTAAAGCAACTTTGCACAACAAAAAGCCCAGTATCAAAAATTAAAATAAGAGAAATAGATTGTGAGAAAAAAATCTCTGTAATCAATATATCTGATAAATTTTAATGCCCAGAATTGATTACACAAGTAATTGACACTCCCCAAAAGAAAAATGGACAAAGTACAAGAAATGTTCATTTTCAAGACAAATCAATTAATAATCACTTCAAAATATTCAAACTAGTAATGAGGGAAATACAAATGAAAACAACTTTGAGATACACTGATAAAACTAGCAAAATGGTTTGAAATCTATAAAATTAAATATTGGTGGGGCTGTGAGAAAGTGACAAGATTATTTTATTACTTTGCTGCCATCACTATAAAAAAAAATCCAGTGTCCAATCTTTTTTGAGAAAACTCTAGATAAATACAACAAAAGGACAAAACTGACCCTATTTTTTAACCTCATCTTCCCACCCCTAGTTCTACATCTCAAAGGTGACATTAAAAGAGAATAAAAATTGACCTTTGTTTTTAATAACATTCATAACTCCTTCACTTATAAAAGTAAAAAAAAATCTGATTAAATCAAACACAAAAATCTATTACAACAATTGGGGAATGGTGAAAAAAATTGTAACATTAATGTAAGGGAATATGGTTATACCTTTAAAATGTCTTTAAAATGACAAATCAAAGGTCATAATAAAATATAATAACACATCTAGTAACTGTTAGAGTTGGGATTTTAATCCAAGTCTCCTGACTTCATATACATCATTATTTTCAGTACACTGTGTAACAAAACATTTGGCAAGTGATCTACAAATCACAAAACCTAGGATTTCATGATTCAGTGGACTCCCAGGTGAGGAAACTCCCTCCCTAATATAGGTCAGGTCTTTTTTTTTTTTTTTTTACAGAATTTTAGAAAGTTGCCAAGAATAAAGAGAAGTTATTCAATTCTTCCAATTTCACATGGTATGTATGTGTCAGAAATGGGTCTTGAATACAGGTCTTTCCAGCTTTGAAGATGGTTCGCTATCCACTATATCCATATCCCATTTCTAGAAATATGAACTGCTATTATTATGATATCTAGATTTTAAAGAAGTTTAGTAGGCTATCAAGGGATAGGATTGCTTGTCCTTCATATATTCTATCTTCCTCTGTCATCATATCACTACTCCTTCTCCATAGTCCTCTGTGATGTTTTGCAAATAATTTTCAATAACCTGGAGGGCTCTTTAGCCAATTAACTCTCTTAACAAGATGAATATCTTTCCAATCTGTTGATTTTCATCTCCCAGTTGCCTCTTTTGTCCACCTTGGAGTTGACTAGATTTCCATTACCCACTCATCACTAAACAATTTCTTATTTGTATTTATAATTAAATGTTTACTTTGAAAAATATAGAAAAAATGATCAGATGGCTAGCTGAATGATTCGAAAATGAGAAAAATACATTAACACAAATGCCTACTAAATGTGTTGGGGTTCCAGGACCATAATGGATAGTACTACATATGGTCCTGGTATATACATTAATAGCACTCTAATGGGAACTGCCAATTCAGTGATGTTGGAAAGACGTTGGAAGACAATATTTGAAGAAAACTGGGCTGGAGTATCAGGAGACCTGGAACTGAGTTCTGACCTTAGCCTGAACTTGTGATTGGACTTGGGGCACATCCCTTCAATTCTCTTGGGCCCAGTAAATTCAGCCTGTACAACATGGATAATATTACTTGCATTGTCTCCCTCTAAAGTTTATTGTGAGGAAAGAACATTACAAACCTTCAAGAGTCATAGAAAAGTGAGTTATTAACTTAGAATCATGTTAAAATTCATGACTAAAATACTTGCAGCCTTTGACCCAGAGACAACACTCTTAATCATATACCCCAAGGAGTTGAAAGACAAAAAGACCCACTATGTACCAATATATTTCCATAGCATTGCTTCCTTCTGTAGCAAAGAAATGGAAGTAAAGTAGATGCTGGAGAATGGTTAAATTAATCATGGTGCATAAATATAATATAATATCATGTCAGCAGCAGAAAAAATGAACATTTCAAATACAGAGAATCATGTGAGGACTTCTATGAACCGAAGAGTGATGTCAGCCGAAACAACAACACAACACACAAGAAATACAACAATGACAAAAAAAAAAAACAACAACAAAAGAATAAAATTGCCTGCTAGAAACACAAAGAACACAAGAGCTTTACTAATTGTGGATTAGTTCCTATCCAAAAACTAAATTAAAGAACATTCTTAAATCTCCTTTTGTGTCATGTATCTCCTTGACACTCTGGTGAAATCTATCATCCCCTTCTTGGAATCATGCTTGTTGTTTCCATTTGCAATGGAAGGAAATGCTAAATTTCAGTTAGAAGTTAGTAAAAATAAGGATGTATTTTTTCCCTTCCATTTTAGGCCGTTGATGTCCTGAAATCTATCCAAGAATCTAGTTTGAGAACCACTGCTTAGAGACTTAGCTTGAAATTCTGAGAAATTAAATTACTTGTTTTGGTTCATATGGTTAATATGTATTAGAGGTAGGATTTGAACCCAATTCTGCCTAGTCATGGTTTTCCAGCAATTACACTATTTCTCACATTACAATACCCATAGATTATTAAATGATCCTATAATCCTATGAACCAGAGGAAGGATTCCATCTTCTATAGAGGATTTATGGAAGGATATTGATAAGAAAAGGTGACTAGATGGCACAGTGGAGAGGAATTAGGAAGACTTAAGTTCAAATCCAGCTTCAGATACTTGTTAGCTATGTGACTCTGGGTAAGTCACTTAACTCCTATCACCTCAATTGCTAATATGGAAAATGAGAAATCAGACATGATTGAACAAAAACAAAATATGACAAAAATAATTGACAATATTAATGTAATATCAAAAGATGAGTCTGGATATCTGATCTGCTATAGTAAGGATAGCATAAAATCAGGGGCACATCTAAATCTTTACAGAATTCCCTCTCTCTTGTCTCTCTAATTCTCTTTCTCTTCCGCTCTATAAAAATGACTATCATTTGCCTCACTATACTTTTGTCTGGAAAGGATTGGACTAAATGATAAATGTTCTTCCAGATCTAGATCTTATGGTCAAAGGGAAAACTTCAGAAAGCCTTGAGCTAGATCCTTATGAATAGGAAGGATTTCAATAGTTTGAAATGGTGATGAGAGACATGAAGGAGGAATAAAGAACTTTCAACTGTGGATCATCACATGAAAAAAGGCACCATAGTAGAAAAAGAAATGTGAATATAAAGTCAAGGTAAATGGGGAAGTAGGTGAAGGTATGGTCTAATCTTAAGATACAGAACTGTACAGAAACTCAGTTATCTCATCAAGATGGGAGAGAAAAGGGTAAGTTTGGAAAGCTAATAATTGGGGTGGGGGAGAATTGTGTCATGCTTTGACATGAAGGTATGCAGGTAGAAGGAAACTTAGTCTACATTTAGAAAGATCACTGAATCTAATGTCATTTTACAGATGGCATTGGGACCCATAAAGATCAAATGATTTGTCCAAGATCACACACAGATGGCAAAAGGGCAGAGTCAGAAATACAGTTTCATTCTAAGTCCAGCTCTCTTTCTTTCCTTTTACTTTTAAACTCCCTCATTTTACAGAAGAGGAAGAAAAAATGGAGAGAGATGAAATTAGTGACTCAAGATCAGAGAATAACGAGAGGCAAAGCCAGGATTTGAATTCCAATCTCCTGACTTCAAATCTAGTCCCCTTTCCCAATACCTGTCATTCCTGTACTTTGTTTTTCTATCCCAGTGGGGATCTAGAAATAATTCAGTTTGCATTTTTCTTGCCTTTCTTCTATTTCCATTCAGGTAAGTGTTTATTGCTTTGGAAGTAACTAATCATTGCTTAGTCAGAACTCAGGAGCAATTAAAATACAATCTCCTCATCTCCCCTAAAATGCAGACTCGGGTTTATAACTGCCATGTTATTACTTTCCAAATATACAACTCTCATAATGGAGGTAATTGAGTCTTTATAATACTGTCACTTCCTAATGTTCCCCAACAAGAGGGAATGATCATCTCACAGCAGAACATTCTGTTTTCATTGTTCGCTTCCCTCCTGCGTGTCAGGTGGTCCGAGGGCAAATGTTCGGCATAACCACACACAGAGTCATCCAGCAGCCCTGAGAGATGCTCCATCAGAGATGGCAGAGGCATAATAAAGTTCATGCTTCACTGAGGAAAGTGAATATCAGAAATCACAGGACAGATCTTAACCTGCTGGATGAATTAGAAGAAGGGGAAGAAATGAGACACATTAAAATCTCAAAAGGAAAAAAAAAACCACCATTCTGATATGAGAGGGAGGGGAAACCCTATCAATATGCTGTATTTTAACATGGAAGGTATTCACAGCACTTAAGACTGCAAGAACAGGAAGCGAGTATATAATTTAGAATACTGGAGCTGGAAAGGCCCTTTACAATACAGAAAAATAATGCAGACAACACAGGATGTCAGAGGCAGAAGAGAATCTAGAAATCTTTTAATTTAAACCTCATCATGGATAAATAAGGAAATAGATCTGGGGAAGGGATCATAAAAATTAGTGTCAAAGCCTGGATGAGAGCCAGGTTGGTTTCCCGGCTCCTGGTCCCATGCTGTGTCCCAGACCTATAGATCACATGCTCAAATAACCCCTGGGGTAACCCAATCCTTCCCTTTCCTATAAATGAGTAAAGAATTCAACCATGTTATCACACTATCTGTCTTACAAATGCCATTTAGGCAGAGGGCAACTAATGGGCCATGAGCATTTATATAACAGCCTGCTGGTGAGTTGGCTCAGATATTTTTTAAGAGAGAATTCTAATCATCAGTTAACTCATTTATTCATTCCACAACCATTTATTAAGAGCATTGTGCTAGGAGGAAATATAACAGTTACATAAAAAAAGACATTTATAAACCATGCATTAAAGGGACACAAAGTACTTTACAATATAATCATGAAGAAGGTGCAATTGTTATCTCCATTTTGCAAACGAGGAAACTGAGACTTAGGGATATCCCATGATTTGTGCAAGGTCATAATGCTAATAAAAGTCAGAGATAAGATTACATCTAGGACTTCCTGACTCTAAGTACAGGACTCTATTCATTGTATTAAGTTTTCTCTTAATAAAATGCAGCCTCTTTTCAAAGAATTTATAGTCTAGTCCTGGGGATAAGGGTGGGAAGAGAGGAGGGGATAAGCTATAACCTGAGATAATTATATTATAAAATACTACATAATAACTGCATTGGAAAAGTACAAAACAAAGATCTGAAAAGAATGATGAAGAAATGGATCTACCAAGTAGGAAATCAGAAAGTATCATTGAGAATTTTAAATATGACCTGAGCTTTAAAAGGATGAATGGGAATTCAAGGGGTGAACAAGAGAACAACTTCTTTAGGCCAAACTTTTAGTCATTCCCTAATAGTTAATTAGAACCACATCATTTTAGAGTTAGGGATATTTTAACCTGGACAAAAACATTTAGAGAGGGAAGGAGGAGAGGATTTTTTTTTTTGTTGTTGTTGTTGTTGTTCAAGGCCATATGACTTGTTAAAGGCAGAACTGCAACTGCAACTTCAATCTTCTACTATCCTATGCTGTCTTGTGCTGTCTTATTTTATGAATGTAGAAACTGAGCCTTAGAGGTGTGAAATTACTTGCCTAGGGTCATTCCAGCTAGTGAGCAAAGGAGAAAGGATTAGTAGTCTTCAATTATTTTCAGGATTGTCACATGCAAGAGGGATTATATTTGTTTTCTTTTAACCTAGAGGACAGAATTAGAATTTAAGGAGAAACATTGCAAAGATGCATAAAGGAGAAATGTTACAAAGATGCTTAAAAGAAGAAAAAACAGAATCATGGGAGCTCTCCCATTGTAGACTGCTTCTGCAGGTAGTGGATTTCCTGTCACTGTGAAGTGAATTGGAAGTAGCCCATTAGCTGACACTGAAGGCTGGACAGCTCCTTTCCCTGTTGTTGAAAAGTGGATTCCTAGCCCATTACAGGTTAGTCTAGACTGACCCTGAGGTATCTTCTAACTGGGAAATTCTGTGGGAACTTCCCTACCATAATGAAGCAATCAGAAAAGGATTAATGATAATGGGGGGCAAATGGAAAAACAAGCCTAACAGCAAATAGGTATGGTGAGGGTACATGTAATGGGACAGTCACTCCTGAGTGCCCCATGACTTCATTTAAGATTCTGTGTTAAAGATATTGAACTTGACTGAGAGATAATCTCAATAGAACAACAATTCAATCCTTAATTATAGGCTCTTTTTTGAATATGAATAAACCCAGTTTACAGAAGCAAGAAACCATACAAATGGATAAAAGCACACAGAACTAAAACCTGCATTTTGGGAATCTAGGTCTAAGAGGTCTTCCCAGGGAGGGTTTTATCACTTTGCCTGGGTATCACTCTGATCAGAGGATTGTTATAATTAACTCTCGACATATTTACATGTTGGGGGAGATCTTGCTTGGGTACTACTCTGATTGGAAGATCATTTTAATTAAACTTGGTACATTTACACACAAATCTAATTTTGAACAAACAATCAAATATGAAAATTTGAATTTATCAATTTAAAACCGATTGGCCTTGGTATAAGTGGCATGAGGGGAGGGTGGAGAACTTGGTGCAAGGAACTTGGACTACAGTAATTTCTCAGAGGGAGGCTTTCCTTGAGTTAACAAAGAACTCCCCTCTTTTCCCCTCATCTTTCCCCAAAAGAAAGGACCTTACTTCAATTGTTGAGCCTAACAAAACTAGAGGAAGAAAATAAGTCTGATTCTCTGAAATGGGTACATGTGGATTCTGATTTGTTTTGCTTTATATGTTTTAATTTTAATTTTTGGTCTTTTATATTCATATTAATGTTATCATTTCAAACTCTCAACTTAAAAAAATACATAAGAGATGAGTGAATGTGTTGTCTACAACACCTCATAGTCTGAGATCTTAATAAATAATGCTAGGGGCTTACTTGGCAGGGTCAAGGGCAGTATATCAGAAATGACTATGTTAAAAATGTCAAAAAATAACAATTTTTTTAAAAAAGAAAATCATTTAGCAAGATAACTATAAATATGTATTCATATATTGAATTTAACATATTTTAACATATTTAACATGCACTGGACTACCTGCCATCTAGGAGAGAGGGTGAGGGGAAAGGGGATAATTTGGAAGATTCAGAAGGTTTTGCAAGGGTCAATGTTGAAAAATTATCCATGTATATGTTTTGTAAATAAAATGCTTTAATTTAAAAAAAAAAAGAAAATCATATGAGGCTAGGAATTAGGAGATGTTGGTTCATGCACTGGTGGTTCTACCACAAACTTGCAGTGTGAATCTTGGACATATGACAAAAATGAGGGTTTGGTCATATGATTTCTGTAGCCTTGTTTTTTTTAAATATATTTTGTTGATATCTTTTGTTAGTATGATGTCTCGCTGAATCTTCTTCTACCCTCTCTTTCACAGAGGCTCATTCCTCTGAGATAATAAATAATCAAACATGTTACATATTATAAATTATTACATAATATTGTAAATTATGAGAAATAATTAAAAAAGAGGAAATATTATTTCTCAGAACTAACCAAGAAATCAAAAAAAAATCAATAGCAGTTTTTAACAACCATCTCTGCCAAGAATGTGGGAGGAGGTATCTAAGATCCTCTTGACTTCTGACATTCTATATTTTTATTTTCCCTATCTTAAGGTCTCTTTCCAGCTCTACCTGTCTTTGAAATCTTTTTTCATGATAATATCTCAATTTTATACAGTACTTTATGGTTAAAAAGAACTTTTATATACATCATTTTGTATGATCATAGTGATGATAAATTTATTTCAGCTATTATAAGTCTCCAGAGTTGGAACTGTTACGCCCATAAGAGACATCAATCCTTATATTTCATGATAGCTTTAAAGCAGTTGCCCATGGCAACAAAGTTTAAAAGGAAGAGGTGGGGGTCAGGATGTGAATTTCATCTGTGCCATACTCTTCATTTTCTTGGTCAAACATATCTCTGGGACTCTATTTCTCAAATTTCCAAGATGGGAGGAATGAGAACAACGGAGTAGAAGTCAAGAGATATGGTTTCAAGTTTCAGTTTTACCTTTAACTAACAATATAACTGAAGAATTCACATCGACTTTCTAGGTTTTAGTTTTCTCCTTCTGTAAAAATGAGAGAGAGCTAGATTATATGACCTCTGAAATTCCTCCCAGTTCTAAGCTCCCTGTTTCTATCATCCTGTATTCCAAGATCTCTTCTAATCCTGATATTCTATATCCTAAGGATCAATGATGATATTTCATGATTCAATGATATTGAGAGAATTAGCTCTCAAGATCTCTTGCCTGCCATGGTTTCTGTCACAAAAGAATGCTAATATCTTCTTTAGGAAGCAATCAGAACAGAGTTTATAATCTAATATTTCTTGTTCTTTGTTTCTTTTAATGATACAAATGTCCTGAAGATGTCTTCCAACTCCTATTTCTGTGTTTTATTTCAGATTTTGAACTCGACTAAGAAATAATCTTGCTAGAATGTTAATTTAATCAATAATTGTCAACTCTTTTGCATATGAATAAATACAGTTTGTCAAAGCAAAAATATACACTAGACAAAAATTCACCATCCTAACGTAGAAATTTATGGATCTCCAAGTCCTGGAAATATTACTAACTTTGGGACAGTGAGTCTGATTCATTTTCATGTTCTTCCATAGCTCATTGCAATGACCATCCAGGTAGAAGGGCAAAACTGACTGCCTTATGTACCTAAATGAATTTCAAAGATGTCTCCAACCAACAATTCTACAAACATTTTGCTAGTATATTGGCTGCCTCTCCCTAGAGAGAAAAAGGCTTATTTTCTTCCTTTCCCTTTTACTTACCATCAGTAATCCTACACAACACTATTATTCTTGGAAAGGACATGTCAATCATTTGTCCTTGACTATAATCACAATCCCTCTGACCTCCCTGGGCAAAACATTTCCTGTTGGTCCCTAGTTGTAGTCTTCTGACTACAAACCAATGCTCTTTTGTGAAGTGTTGGTTGTAAATGTTCCTTTAAGGTTATAGAAACAATTCCATTTTCATTATCATAGAATCCTAAAATATTTACATTGGAATGGATTTTAGAGATCATCTAGTCTAATCCCTTCCCAACACAAAAGTTCTCTCTATATGGAGTCCAAATGGTTGTCAGCTTTTACTTTAATGCTTCCATCATACTATTTAATACTTTCATTGATGATCTTACAAAATTGCATTCTTTATAACCAAAGTATCTCCATGTCTCTCTTAGATGTGGCATCTCCCAGCTTTGTTTTCCCTTACTTGAATTATAAATTCCTTGAAGGCAAGGACTGTCTTGCTTGCCATATTTGTTTCCCTATTGTTTAGCACAGTGTTTGGCACCTAGTGATACATTTCCTCTCTCTCTCCCTCCATCTTTCGCTCTCCCTCTCCTTCCTTCTTTCTTTTTTTCTTTCCTTTCTCTCTGTCTCTTTCCCTTTCTCCCTTTTTCCCTCCCTCCCTTCATTTCCTCCCTCCCTTCATTCCCTTCATTTTCTTCTTCCCTTTCCCTTTTCCCTTTTCTCTTTCCCTTTTTCCTCCCCTCCTCTTCCTCTCCTTCCTTTTCCTTTTCCTTTCCTTCCCTTCCCTTCTTACCTCTCTTTTCTTTCTTCCTTTCCTTCTTCTTTTCTTTTCTATGCAAACACAAGACAACTGACAGAGTTTGACCTTTCACCTATAGATATTCTGGATATCAGCTGGCATAAGACTGGCAGCTCATTCCTGACAATACTCATGATGAGATGAAAATTACAAGATCATGCTATGAGGGGGCAGAATAGAGGGGCTGGACTTCATGATGACAGACAGATGATATTTATTCCACTTTGAAAGAGGACCTTTTTGCTTCTACCTCTTTGAATAACAAGGTGCATGGGTAGTGATGGACTTGGGAAATCATAGCCCAAGTCACTCCTGAGGAATGACATGCTGAGATACTCTTTCAAGCATCTTCTACTGAAATGTGCTTGGTAAAATTATTCTGCTAATGAGCACAGTCCTTTAACATCCTAATGATAGGGGTGGTGGAGTTAATCCTGAAATTAAGTTTGCATATTTCCTTCCTTCCTCTCTTCTTCCTTTAAATCCTATGATCATTATCCTAAAGCCTCAGATATTGAAAGGAGCTCCAAAGGCAACTCCACTTCCTGACCCCATGTAAGAATCCCCTCTGGGGCATCCCTGGGAAGAGGTCTTCTAGACTTTCCTTGGACGCCAGCAATGCTATGTACATTGCCTATATGATCATGAAGAAATTAAAGTTTTTCTTTTTGCAAATGACTAAAGAGGGCTGGACTAAAAGACTCAAATGAATTAAATTACTTGCCTGACTTGAAAAAAAAAACATTTATTAATCACCTAATCTGTGAAAAGTCCATTGCTAAATTCTGGGGATATAAAAACAAAACAGCACACTTCTTTCCCTCAAGGAGTTTACATCCTAGTTTATCCTTCAGCCTTTTGGGAAACATTTTGTTGTTGTTGAATCATTTTTCAGTTCTCTCTGGCTCTTCAAGACTCTATTTTGGAATTTTCAAGGGCAAAGATACTAGAGTGGTTTTTTACTTCTTTCTTCAGCTCATTTTACAGATGAGGCGAAGAAAGTTAAATTATTTGTCCAGGATCACACAGCTATTATGTTTCTCAGGCTGGATTTGAACTCAGGATGATTCCAGACTTCTATCCACTGTGCCACCTAACTGTCTGGAAACATTTTTTACTGCTGTTTAAAACAATCAAATTTTTGTCCTCGGTTTATCTTATATAGAAGAAATTCAAAACTATAACTGATTTTTTCTCTTTGATTTCCTGCCCTTTGTGCAACAAGAACAAAAATAGAACACTTAAGATCATTAAATTAGAACTGAATGAAACCTCAGATGATATGTAGTTCAATCACTCTAGTTTTCAAATGGGGAAACTGAGGTCCAGGGATATCAAATGACTTGTCTAAAAATAGACAGGTAGTAATCAGAATCTGAACTCACATCTTATGACTCCAGAGCTATTTCCATGAAATTTTACTTTGAGAAATTTGTTTGTTTTGGCATTTCTGCAGTCTGAAGATTCTGACTCAGGTACAGTAAATAAAAGGACCAGTCCTGGAATCAAGAGGAACTGAGTATAAATCTGGTCTCAGACAGTAACTGTGTGACCCTGAGCAGATCACTTAACTATGGAAAAAGAAGAAAGAAGAAGAAGGAGGAGGAGGAGGAGGAGGAGAAGAAGAAGAAAAAGGAGGAGGAGGAGGAGAAAAAAAAAGGAGGAGGAGGAGGAAGAGGAGGAGGAGGAGGAGGAAACAGAAAAATAGAGGCAAGTGATACTAGAGAATCTATTTTTCCTAAAACTTACCATCCTATCTAAGTAAGTATGTGTGAGCATTTCCTAGCTATTAGGGTTTCTGGGACTGTGCAAGAATCATCAGTGGAGAAGAACACTAATGTCCCTGCCAAGTCCTTGAATATATAAACTCTAGTGCTAAAAACAAATAACTGAACCTGCTCCATTATCAAGCAGCTCTAACAGTAAGTTTGCCCTGCTGTTTTGTTGAAATGTACTTATCTATTAACTTCTCCATATTCTACAATGGCCCTGCTTATTCATTCCTTTATTCCATATATTATTTTAGATACCTATTATAAAGACCACATGATTTCCTGGGTATATTTCTACTACTAATAACAATAACAACAACAACAATAGCTTACATATTTGTGTGAGCATGTGCCTGTATGTACATATAACTAGATATTTAATTCAATTTAGTTCTGAAAGCTCCTTAAGTCCACAAAAGAAAAAAAGATGATTGGACTTAAAGAAGATTTTTATCTTACTGGGAAAACAAAACCAACACAAGAAAAGGCAAAGATATAATGAAAACAACATGGGTTTATTATTCTCACAAGTTCTAGGTTCAAGTCTTCACTTTTTCTCTCTAATAAGGTGACTGTATAACATTGGGCAAGCTCCTTCCCATCCTCAAGCCAAAGTTTGCTTATCTGTAAATAATTTCTACCCTTCTCATAGAAGATTTGTATGGAGGAGTATGATGGAAAGCATTTAACAACCAGCTTGGGGAGAGGGAGCAAGACATACCTATGATACAATTGTAAGTTTAATTTGCATTATTAACATTTTGACCATCACCTGAAATTCAAAAATCAATAAAACAACAAATCAGGCTGTAATTTGGAAATTTTGCTGACTTCCAAGATGTGTAAATGTTCACACTAAAAATTTAACAAGCAGCTCTCATATGTCATTGTGAAATGAGTCCAGCAAGCTTCTGCTTGTACAGCTCCAACATCATAATAGATACAAGAGTACTCTGTAAGCTTTTGCACTACATATATGGGGTTAATTGCTAAATAGTATAAGAAACAACTGAAAAAATGATAAGCAGGGTAAAGAAGATACAACATAGATGGTGGATATACCAAACAAGTACACTGTCTGTACTTAGGGTGGGAAAATAAGAGAAAGCTTTTTGGACAAGCATTGGATTGAGGGAAACAGTAGCTGGGGATCAAGTTAACTGTGGTGTATTAAATGGCCATGCAATGAGAAGCAAATTCCATCCTATTTTGCAATTGTAGAGACATGGGTATGGAATAATGCATATAATACCACACTTTTAAAATATATCAATTGGTTTTGTTGAATTGTATTTTTTACTTGTCTATGCTTGCTTTGTTATAAAGAATGAGTTTCTGGGAGATATCCAGAAATGCAGGCAATAGAAAAATAAAAGATAACAATAAAATTATTTTTAAAAATATGGCTATGTAAGGAATGAACTTTTCACCTCTCTTGGCAACTCTTGATGATTTGAAAGCAGCTAAACTGTGATTCAGTCTTGCCATGATTCTCTGTATTGACATTCATCTTTTTTAATAGCACAGTAATTAATGTTCCATTACATTCACATATTACAACTTCCTTATCTATTCCTTAGTCAATGGAGATCTACTCTGAATGAGTAAGAATGATACAAAACATCTTAATTGACAGTTCTTAACTTGGGATCTGTGAACTTAAAAAATAATCAACTTCCTTAGTTTTCTTTCTAACACTATTATTTTATTTTATTTATTTAAAAATTACTCTAAGAAGGTCCTTATACTTTATCAGATTGCCAAAGCTGTCCACCACACAGAAAAAGTTAACAATTTCTAGTTTAATCTATCCCAGTCTTTTTGTATGCCTGTGAAAGGACGAAAATTACTTAAGATCATACCACAAACAAGTCAGCAGAGCAGCTCAGTCATTCTCACCAAAATTCAAAAGCATGTTTTCTAACTTCCATTGGAACATGAATTTCTCGAGGTCAAGGCTTATATTCAATTTTGTTTTTGTATCATCAGCACCAAGCTGAGTGTCTGGTGCCTAGCAGGTGTCTAATAAATGCTTGGTGAATTGAATTCACTTTAAATTCAGTGTTTATTCTACCATGGAACCATTACCTATTTAATTTATTGTAATGTGGAACACAAAATGATTTCTCCCTTCTGGGGAAAAAAAAAACAAAAAGCTGAATCTTTTTACTTTTGATGTACAATAACAAAAAAGGGACAAACATACTTGTTTTCTCAGATCAAGGAGAAATTTCAAACTTTACTATTCTCGGAGGAACATTGGACTAAGTCTCACTAAGGAGCAGGAATCATGGATGAAAGAAAAATGAGATGGGGTAAGACCTATCCCCAAATCCCTGTTACTGAGAAACAGCTTTCACTCATAGACCACAAACAGAAAATTTGTTTCAACAAACTGCAGAGTTTCACACTACCTCAGCAGGAGTTTTAATAACATGAGAGATCTCTCCAGGGTGTCTGAGAATAAGGCTGTCCCCTGCTAGAAATGCCCTCCATATTTCAACATAGTTTGCCAAGTCCACTCCTTCCATCAAGGCTCTGCTCAATTTCTAGTCCAACTAGGTCTTCCACGACTACATTTTCCAGCAACAGCAACTGTTGGAATGAATAGAAATGTCTTTCCTATGTGGAGAGTCAGCTAGGTGGCTTGATGGAAAGAGCACTGGACTTGAAGTCAGGAAGATAGGAATCTAAATCTGGTCTCAGAAGCTTACTAGTTTCGTGATAAGTCACTTACCCTATGGAGAAGGAAATGGCACACCACTCTGGTATCTGCCAAGAAAACCCCATAGCCAGTGCTATGGTCCATGACTGAACAAATGAGCAGCAATGATGTTTGGAAGACTGAAATCATATCCTTTGATTTCCTCATTCTAGACTGAGACTGCTCTCTTTGCTCACAATATGTTCTCTGTTCCCCTTTCTACAATTTAAAATCTTTTTTTAAAATTCAAAACTTAGCTGAAGACTTCTCTATGAAGGTTTTCAGGATGCCTACAGCTGGAAGAAAAGTCCCGCTCATCTGTCATCATCACATTTTAGTCCCAACCTCTGCCCCAATTTCCTGATTTATAAAAATGGGAATTATTATGGCATACCTTGTAGGGTTGTCTCAACACTATACATGTCAGACATTTTGCAAAATGTAAACTGGTATACAAATATCAGCTATTATTGTTACTGATGTCTCTATCATTAATTTTTCTCTCATTTTCAGTGAGGGAGGGTGAGTAGGTCAGGGAAAGCACCTTGGATAGGCATGACGTTCTCCTCTGGCTCCCTGACCCAACTTGATTCTATCATGTTCTAACCTGAATTTTGCTTAATTGTTTTTAAGCTGTAGTGACTCAGGAAGACTACCAAAGTATGGAGGAATTTTTATGCATATAGATAGAAGGAACATTTCTTAGTGGGAGGCAGAGAGAAAGATCAACTGCATACCTGTAGACTTGGCTTGCTACCAATTAAGTCACAGCCTTTAAATAAATTCTAATTTATGCTCATTTGTAAACTTGTATTTCATTTCTTCTTCCTCCCCTTCTCTTTTTCTTGCCTAAAGTCCTACTTCAATGATATGGAGTGATCTCCAGTTCTCAAAAACTATGTTAGTCAAGTATGAACTGTTACGGTTTCTACCAAGTTGGAGATCACATTGAGTGATAAATAGTGTCCATTTTTCTGAGGACCATCTTAGCTAGGTTCTAAAACATCATCAAGTTTTTTTTGACTTTCCCAACTACAACTTCTTTGAAAAGCCACTTAGTAATTTCAGAGGGATTGCTGTCTCCTTTTGGGGGGATTGTGCACTTTGAGTAAATTGTAGACTTTTGACCTTACTGGTAATTTCACCCTATTAGAACATACGCTTTCTGGGGACAGGAATCCTGCATTATTTCTCTTGGTATGTATCCCCAACACAGCAGGCTTATCTTCATGCAATAATGAATAAATGAATTGAGCTCACCTTCCTGCATATAACCCTGGAAAATAATGCCTGAGTTGTACTCAGAAATTTTTTTTTCTGCTTGTTCACCCTTCACAGTAATCAAGGCATCCTGAAGGAAAGCAGTGAGCTAGATTGATAATTTAAAAGCAAGCAGCTGAGATTTATAGACAAAAAGGAAATCACACTGGAAATCCAGGCTGCTATTGACCTTGTAAAAGGTGAGAGTGACAGGTTAATATGTCCAATGCGGCAACCATTTACCTAAGAGGTGGTAGGCTGGTACTTGCTTTGCAGTAAACAACAGTAATAACAAAACCTGCCTCCATTTCAAAGAAGCTTGTCTAATTCTTCCTGGTGTTTATTGATAATAACAAGACACATTGCTTTATATTTTGCAAATTACTCTGTAAGTATTTTTCTCTTCACTCCCCTGAATGATGGGTAGAGTTTTGTATTTGGAATCTGAAGGCCCTCAGGCTTGATCCTCTCTAATGAGCTATGTGATCCTGGATCACTAAATTTCTGTGGTCAGCTATTTCTTTATCTATAAATAAGAGGGTTGGACTAAGATCCCTTACAGCTCTAGATTAATGATCCTATTTACGATTTTACTTCTACATCAAATGTCTGAACTCAGACTAAGAAGGTCATAGAGTTAGGGTTAGGAGGGACCTTAAAGGCCATCTAACTTAATTTCCACATTTTACAGATGAATCTCTTCTAAGGTTATGTTGCCAGTACATAGCAGAGCTACTATTTGAATTCAGGTCTTCAGTCTTCATTGTACTGTGCTGAACATTAGAGGCAAGTCACAGTATCAAAGATTCTGAGTTGGAAGAGACTTTAGAGGTCATTAAACCCAATCTCCTTATTTTAGAGATGAGGAAATTGAGGACCAGAAAGATTAAGGGATTTGCTAGAGGAGTCTGAGGCAGGATTTGAACCCTAAAATTCAGCATTTTAATGCTTTTTCTTATGCAGAGAGCTTACTGGACAGGTTCTTGAAAGATTATAACAATAATTCCATTTCCACTCTCAGAGATTTAGAATTTCTGCATTGGAATGGATCTCAGAGGTCATCTTGTCCAGTCCTCTGATAGACACAAAGATCACAGCTTATAATATCTCAATATCAACCTTACTTGAGTACTTCTAATGCCAAGAAACTTACTCTATACCATTATAAAGAAGTGTTCTTTATAGCTAACCTATTTCCTTGTTTCTATTGTATATTGTATCTCCCGGCTACCATTCTTCTGATATGAGGACAACTCAAATAAAGCTATTTGGGTTAGCCTTGAGAGGAATCTTTTCAAATTAAGTTACTCCCAAGTGATAGCTATTGACTTTGATTCCTACTCAGCACACTTGCACAACCCACAGATAGTTAGTTAAGATAGGTTCTCCCTCACTGGATGTCTTCAAGTAAAAACTGAACAACCGTGTCATAGTTATGTTGCAAATAGCATTCTTGATCAGGTCTGGGGGATTCATTTTAAATTTGAGATATGGTGTCTCTGAAGCTGTGTGTCCATGGCCAAGGTCATGAAACCTTAGCTAGCTACAGTTTCCTTATCACTAAAGAGGAGATAAGAATATTTGTACTTCCTTCTCAAAAAGTTATGAGAAAAATGCTTTGTGAGCTAGTAAGTGCACCATGATTAGAACTCACATTTATATCAGCTCCTTTTTCCCCTACTGGGTTTAAAGAATTTTATTTTAGTTGCTAATTTGCATGCTTTAGAGAGAGTCTCTGTTTCATCTCCAGACTCTGTAGCATGGGAATGTGGCTCCTAGCAAAGAATTCCAGTTCATTTTTGCACAATAATGGACACATCCTGTAGACATCACAGTATGATACATAGTAAAAGGTGAGCTGGATGTGAGCTCTTGTGAACTGGCTTGTAATCCTGACTTCTATACTTCTTAATTACAAGACCATCAGCAAGTCATGAATGCTGGGGCTTAATTTCCTTATCTGCAAAAGGATTTCATAGGAATGGGGTGAGGAATGTGCTTTATAAACCTCCAAGTGCTAGGAATTCTATCTGTATTATCTCTACCTTTTCCCACTTTGTCTAATAAAAAAAAAAATCTTATGAACAGATTCCTTGCTGTTAGAAGTCCATGCCATTTCTTGGTTTTAGCACATTGTCAGTGAATTGAATCTTTAGGTCCCTTTGGGGTTCAGGGACTCAGGTTGAGTTTCTCTACTCATTCTTCTCTGTTGACTCCCCAAACTTGCTTTTGGCCTAAATTTTCCACTCCTCCTTAATGAAGCTTAAGGACATTTGATTCCTTGTTCTGGATTATAAACTAACTCCCTAGTGTTCCTCTTGATATTTGGGAGATGACCTCCATTCTTTACCCATTTGATTGAATATGTAGTGTTATGATCATTTGGCTTTGATTCAAGAATTTAATTATTCACAATCCCTTAGGGTACTTGGCTCCTATGGGCTTCCCATGTCACTATACATACAAAATACATTAGCTTTTGGTCTTCCTCTAGGCATAAGGTTCCTAGTTTAGGAGATTTGGTAATATACCAAATATACACGTCCTCACCATGATATAATGAATAGAAAGCTGACCTTGGGTCATAAAGACACAGGATTCAAGATCTTCATCTGACACATACAGCTTGCATATTCTGGGCATGCCATTTAAGCTTTCAGTGCGCTAAGTCTATAGGTCTCTAAGACTAAAATGACTGATAAACTGATCTGTATTGGGAGAGGGAATTTCTTGGCTACTTCCCTCATAAGTGAAATAACAGGTCTAATTCAAAAGAATGCCCCAATGGAATTTAGGAAGAAAAATGGGATGTCTTTTGTTTTAATATTATCTTCAGTTCTGAGAATATCTTTTCCCATTTTCCTATTGTATTAACAAAAAAATAAAAAAAAAAAAGAAAGAGAAAAAATTATTTCAGTAAAACCAAAAGATTAACTGAGTTTTACAGTGCATATGATATTCTACATTTATAGTTCCCTATCTCTTCAAAAAAGGTAGGGAGATGAATTGCCTCCATTCTACTTTAGGACCAAGTTTCTGGGTCATTATAACCACAGGATTCTTGATATCATTGTTTGTTTCTTCCATTTTTATTGTAGTAGTGATATTTCCTTATATATTTTCAATAAGCATTATTCTGTAACTGTTTGGGATGGGGGTGGGATACATCTCTACTCTTGTACCTATTCATGACTTTTCTCTATGAATTCTTCCAAACTATTCCCTTGGCAATGATGTTGTCATCTCTTTTCCTCCAAGACCTTTATTTTTATTTTTTACTGAAGCAATTGGAGTTAAATGACTTGCCCAGGGTCACACAGCAAAGAAGTGTTAAGTGTCTGAGGCCAGATTTGAACTCAGGTTTTCCTGACTTCAGGGTGGTACTCTATCCACTGCGCCACCCAGCTGCCCTCTGCCATAACCTTTAATAGAGATGATATAATGAAAACAATACTCAATTTCTGTCAAGGAATCTTCTAATTATTCTCTGGATCATCTTTGTAGATTTTTAGTTTTTTTTATCTATAAAACCAAGGTGTTGGAATCAATGGTTTATAAGGTATTTTTGTATATTATCTTGAAATTAATAATTTACAAATTATAATTTATATAATTTATAATAATATAGTATAAAATTCTGATATTCTGTGTTATAGGTTCTGATATTCTATGTTCTTAAAAGTCTCTTCTAGTTCTAACAATCTTTTAAAGTCTTTTCTAACTTAATTTTAATTACAAATTAAATTTATATTTATAAAAACATAAATTTATATAATTTATAAATTGCAAATTAAATTTAAAATTTTATTTTACAAATGGGCAAACTGAGACCCCAAAATGAAAGTGACCTGATCACCAAGCAAGGAGCAACTCCTTAAGATTTACACATTAGACAAAAACAGAAATATGTAAAATATAGAATAAAATATAAATACATAAGAGAAACTAAGTAGTTGAAAAGATTTGAGGAAGAAGAGATCAATATCCATCTAGAAGGATAAGAGAAAGGTTCCATCAAATTCTGATATTCTGTGTTTTAGGTTCTGACAGTCTATATTCTGAAAGGCCTCTTCCAGTTCTGACAATCTTCTAAGTCTTTTCCAACTTTAATATTTTATTTTTTGTTGTTGTGTTGTTTAAATTATGTTTGACTTTTCATGATCCCATTTTAGGATTTTCTTGAAGATATTGAAGTAGTCTGTCATTTTCTTTCCAAGTTTATTTTATAGATGCAGAAACTGAGGTAAACAGGGTTAAGTGACTTTCCAGATTCACATACTTCATAAATGTATAAAGTTGGATTTAAACTCAGGAAGATGAATCTTCCCAATTCCAAGTTTAGTGCTCTATCCACTGAACCACCCTAGCAACTAACTAACTAGTGCAATTAATCTGTATAACTTTTATTAGAAGTTTCTACACGAATCTTATTCAACTAATAAAAGTTATCTGAGGGCAATGAATTATTGTTCCTAAATCTGAATATGTTCTAGTGCTGAGCTCACTACTCTGCACATAGTGAATGTTTACCAGATTGACAAGTTGAATTTTTCAAGTTCTTAGGGTTTTTTTTTTTCCTTTTTGTCACATTGGGAGAAACAATATCACATCTGGCTTCTGTCTACTTGGCCAAGTTAGTGCAAACTCAATTGTTCTTAGCATTTGAATTACCCTTAAATCTGACACTGGATGAACTATGGCAAGATGAATGGGCCCAATGCAGTGCAGTACCATTTGCCTCATGCCTGGGGGAGGAAAATGGGGACAATAATAATTACTCACATTTCTATATCAGTTTAAAGTTTACAAAGTATTTTCCTTATAAAAGCTCTATAATGTAGGGAAAACAAGTAGAATTACTTCCATTTTACACATAGAAAAATGTTAAGTGACTTGCCTGAAGTCAATATGAGAGCTAACACTCTTGAGTCTAACATTCTTCCCACGATATAACATAACATGTTCCTATCTGTATTGCCTTCTTTGTACAGTTTTGGAAGGAAAATGCTTTATAATCTCTGAAGCACTATAGAAGATAGAAGTTTTCACATACATTCCATGTTAAGTTGGGGTTCACAAAATCAAAGTTCTTTGATCTGGGAAGGATCCTAGGAAAGATCCAGTCCAATTCTTCCATCTTAAATTTGGGGAACTGGAGTTCTGGAAAACAGTATCTAAGTAGCAAGCTATTTAGAGGAGAGGAAGAGAAAGATAGCAGAAAAAGAGGGAAAAGAGTAAGAAAGTGAGAGTGAGAGCAAGAGAGCACTAAGATTCTAGGTGGGTTGGACACACATATACAGAGACAGAGACAGAGAGACAGAGCAAGAGATGGGGGGATGGGGAAGAAGAGGAAGAGGGATGGGAGAGAGGGAAGGAAAGAGGGAGGGAAAGAGGGAAAGAGATGGAAAAGGAGTAAAAAGGGAAGGGAAAGAGGGAAAGGGAGGGATAGGGAAGTAGAAGGGAAAAGAGGGAAGAAAAGGGGGAAGGGGAGGAAGAAGGGAAAAGGAGAAAGGCAAGAGAAGGCAAAAGGGGAAGAGAAGGCGGAAGGAAGAAGAGGAGGGGAAGGAGGAGGGAAGAGAGAGAGGGAAGGAAAAGAGAGAGCTTCAAAGATTGGGTGTAGCTTTACTAATGAGTAGCATACATAAAAAGAGACACAGATTTCATGCCAGAAAGATCTTTGAATTTGAGAAGACTGACATTTAAAGAATAACTGACTTCTTTAAGGGATAGAGCCAGGCATCTGCCCGTGGGTCCATTACACATTTTATTCGACAAACATTTATTAAGCATCTCTTATATGCAAGGTTCTGTGTGAGATGGTAGAGAATACACAAAGATGAAAAATGATCTAATGTCTGCTCTTGAGGAGTTTATACCCTGAGCATGGGAGAAGGGTAAGACAAATACACAAATAGCTTCAATAAAATTGAATGTGATAAATGAAAAGGAAATATCCATCAAAGGGGCGAGAGAGTAGAGAACAGGTTCAGAAAATCCTTGGAATGGAGTCCTCCCCAAACCATATCTGTGGAAATCCTCTTTTTCCTTTAAAGCCCAACCTAGATGACACTTCCTTCAGAAAACCTTTGGGATAATCCCAAGAGGCATGAAGAGATTCAGAGTTTAGGTTGAGGGAGAACATGGTAGGAATCCTGAAATGAGCTTCGAAGGAAAAAGAGAATTTCAAAAGACATGGCATTCTAGGCATGAGAAGCTAAATGAGAAACTACACAGACTCAGAAGAAAGCAAGAGTGAGATTGGGCAACAATAACTAGGTCAAATTGGCAGAAAATAGAATGAATGAAACAGGAATGGTAGAGAATAAGGTTGGAAAGGTTACTTGGAGGATGATGAATATGAGGGAAAGGAGTGCATATTGTATTATGTGGATAGAATGATGGGTCTGGAGTCAGAAAGATTCATCTTCCTGAATTCCAATCTGGCTTCAGACCCTTATTAGATGTGTGACCCATGGCAAGTCATATTCCCTACTTGCCTCAGTTTCTTCATCTGTAAAATTAGCTCGAGAAAGAAATGGCAAACCCCTTAAATATCCTTGCTGAAAAAAAAAACCCAAATGGGATCACAGCGACTCAGATACAACTGAAATGACCAAACAATTACAACAAAAAAACTTTAAAGATGATGAAAAATATTTGGATAGCAAAATAAAGGATATCTTAGAGAAAGGAGGACAGAAGATACAGAGACCAGTTAGGAGGCTATTACATTGGTAGAAATGGGCAGGGGTGTGAGGGAAGGGACTAAAGAAGCAGCTTGTGTTCCTTTGGAAACTGCACAGTGCCTGAACACCTCAGGGAGTGCCCCTTCCCGGTCTCGAGGGACTTATTCCACCCTCCCTCTGACCCCAATCTCTCACTGTGTTCAGACTTCTGGGCACAGCAGGCTCCCTTCATGCTCAGTAAAGCTGCTGCTGCTACTTTCTTGATGGTCAGTCATGGGAGGGAAAGTGGACCACAGAGCCAGCCCTACTTACAAAAGCCTACTTGAAGTACTATTCTCAAAAGAGAATACATTTTTCTTTAAAAGTATCATAAATTAGAACAGGGGTCAATAGTGAGATAGTAACAGACAGCACTAGGTGAGTGATATGTGGAACTGTTGTGAAGTCTTATATGTACAACAAATGCAATAATTATCCTTACCTGCTTATTAAACCATTTGATGAAAACTGCTAGGAATAAGGAATTGTCTTGGTCGAAATTACATTTGATATCCTGGATAATTAATGGGATTAGAAAGTAGAGCCTGAGTTCTTCCCTTTTTGAAGCTCTCAAAACTTCTTGGAAAGGATTCGTAAGACTCAGGCATTGATGGGAGAAGGACTCTGTTGGACCCTTTGAAACTTGCAGAAGAAAGTAGACTTCCTGAGGGAGGAGTTTTGGCTCCTGCTAACTCCAATCAACAAACTTTCATTTGTAACATTATTTAATAAAGCAAAATTCTTTGTATGACATTTAGGATGTCATGTAAGAGATGATTATCTTCTAGTAACTTGGAATGTACTCAGAGAATGTATCAATGAGAATCTTTAGAATATTTTACTAGCATGTAAATACTTGAAAAAAAATTGGAACAGAGATAGGACAAAGAAGAGGTAAATTAAAGCACAGAACATTAGGGCTGGAAGGATCCTTGGAACATGACATATTAGAAAAAGAAAGAACTTGAGAATATCAAAAATTAGAACATAGATAAAGGATTATTAAAGTGAAAAAAATCAGATAGAAAGAACTTGAGAACATTTAATTATATTCCTTGATTTTACAAATGAGTAAACTGAGACACAGAAAATGAAAGTGGTCTGGTAACCAGTGGAGGAACAACTAAGATTTACTAATAAGACAAATACAGAAATAAGTAAATATAAAATAAAATATAAATATAAAAGAGGAATAAAGCAGTTGAAGAGATTTGAAGAAGGAGAGATCCATTCCATATAGATGGATAAGAGAAAGTTTTGTGGAGGAAGAAGCATTTGGGATAAATTATGAAGGATGGGTATGATTGTGATAAAAAAAAATGACAGAAGGAGAATTCTTAGTACATGAAGCCAGAATTAAAGATACCTCTAAAGAGGGATATAGTTTTTTTAAAGGTTGTTATTAAGGTTGGGGCATTGCAATTCTACCATAATAACATATAAGATTGTCACCATTTGAGTCTCAGAATAGTCCTGTAAGTAAAGGAAGGATTTGACCAGAGGTGACATGGAGAAAGAGAAAGGTTGGATTTACTTGCTTAATTAAGATCATTTGGTGAGTTGATGACATGAATCCAATTTTGTGCCCCACCTGTGCTTTTCCTTATAGTGTAGTCCCACTATATAAAACCCATGATCATATTATGGAAAGACTGAAATATGAGAAAAAATTTTAAAGAAAAACATATATTTCTGCTGGTAGGTACAGCATGGAAAGTCAGAACTGGATAAACCTTAAAGCAAAAAATATTGGAGCTAGAATGTGAGAACTCAAAGAGTCCTTAGTGTAGAAAGCTAAGATACTGAATGTCAAAGCTTGAGGACCCTAGAACAGAAAAGTTAGAACTTTTAATATCAGAAGTGGAAAAGGACTTTTAACCAGAACTAGAATGGACATCAGCGATTATTTAGAAAAGTGTCATTGCTAATTCACAGCAGAATGAGGTCTGGAAATAATTCATGTTCCTGAACTTTTAGCCTAATTATTTTCCATGACACTGTTATTTTATGATAATGTGAGAGATGTTTATATTGATCAGTCTTAACATCTACCAATCTGTCTGAAAAGTAATCCAATTGGCTGATAGCATTTAAATTCCTTATACTTTCTTTAGGCTGATCAAATTCATGCTTTCCAAGGATTTCTATCAACGATAAAGAGATAGGAATTGTCCAATTAAAAAGAAAGAACATGGACTTTAAAGGAGATATTTTCTCATTTTTATAAAGCTTTTTTGTTTTGGTCAAGCAGTCGGATTTATTGATTTGTTAAAGTACAGAAAATTCCACTAAAATGAATCTAGAAGCCTATCCAGATTTGAGGCAAGCATATTTCTGAGTTAAGGGGTTTGCCAGAGAACTTTCATTTCATTATAATAGAAAGTGTTCCTGTTTATAAAGAGCAGAGGACTTAGAGTCAAGAGAAATGTGCTTACTTGTAGTCATTTTTCTCTTCTTTAAAATAATAATAAAAATCAGGGCTGACATTTATAAAAAAAAACCTTAAAATTTGCAAAATGTTATACATGTTCAAAAAAATATATATATTACACACATAACATTCATATATGTATGTGTATATGTGTGTGTGTGATCTCTGTTGTCCTCATACAATAAGTCTATCAGGCAAGTGCTTTATTATTTCCATTTTACAAATGAGGAAACTGAGGCTGAGAAAAGTTAAATTGATTTGCCAAGATTTATATACATAGATAGAAATGTGTGTATACAAAATCTCATTTGATCTTCATAACTACCCTATCAGGTAAGTTATTATCCCTATTTTACAAATGAGATGCAGGCTGAGAAAGATTAAATTGATTTGACCAGAATCACAAAGCTAATTAGTACCTGTGGTAAGATTTGAACTCAGGGTCTTATCAACTTCACGCCCAACACTCCAACAAGTGTGCTCTACCAGAGCACTTTCTTTATACTTTCTTTAGGCTGATCAAATTCATGCTTTCCAAGGATTTCTATCAACGATAAAGAGATAGGAATTGTCCAATTAAAAAGAAAGAACATGGACTTTAAAGGAGATATTTTCTCATTTTTATAAAGCTTTTTTGTTTTGGTCAAGCAGTCGGATTTATTGATTTGTTAAAGTACAGAAAATTCCACTAAAATGAATCTAGAAGCCTATCCAGATTTGATATCTCAACTATATTTTTGTCTAAATTAGATCTCAGAGATCTACTTACTACAGCCCCTTTCATTGTCCAGAAGAGGAAAAGTCCAAAGTCACAGAATTGGGATTTTAACTCAGGTGCTCACACTCAAAACCTAGTTCTTTTTCCACTCTGACACATTGCCTCTATTGTGATGCTACAGAGTTTGAATTCTGATCATTATCATTATTTCTTAAGATGTCACAGGATTTATGAAAGGGTCAGAAAAAATGAGAGAAACTAGTCAGTAAAAAGTTCCATTAAAATGTACATACAGTGTACACACAGTATGTTTATGCTGTGATGATATGGCTGGGAATGACAGCTAGGAAATTAAAGGAATGATTTTTTTTTTTAGAATCTAGCTTGAGAGAAAAAATTTCCTTGATTTTTTTCCCCAAATAAAATTCATTTTTCAATACAGTCCATCTTAGCATTACATTGAATAAATTCATCAGAGGAATAGTGGAAGAACAAATCCTTTTTGATTTGAATAAGTTTTCTCCATTCTTGAAAGAGGCAAGAAGGTATCACTCATTACTCCTGAGGGGAAGAGTGTCTCTCATGGCCCTTGCCTTTAATGGGATATCTAATTTCTTACTCTTCAATGCCATTCTCATTTGAATGGTCTGCCAATTGAAATTTCAAAATCCTCTTTCAAATCTGAGCCCAGAGAGTAGGTGGCTCCTTTTGGCTCCCTTCATTGCTGCCCCACTTTCCTTCTGGAAGCCTATTCAAATAGTGAACGATTTCTCCTCCTTTATTCCAGTCTTTAAGTCTGTTTAACGCTCCACGTGCAGACTTATTTCTTTTCCTGGGATGCATTCAGAAAACCAATTTGTTTTTGCAGCTATACGATGAACAGATTGGCAGCAAACTCATTTCACAGAAGCACAGAATCTCTGTTGCAGGAGACCTCGGGGTCAGCTAGTCCACCCCATACCTGAACAGGAATTCCCCTTGTGACTTCTCTGACAAGCATCCTCCCAGGGTTGGCTATGAGGATCAAATGAGATAACATGGGTGAAATGCTTTGCACACTTTAAAGTGACGGCTATGATAGCCTCCGTTTGATAACCTACAGTGAGAGGTAAGGATATATAGTAGCAAAAATAGTATTTGATTAGAAGGGGAAGGGGAAAACATTTATTGAGATCCTTCTATGTACCATACATTGTATTAAATGTTTTACAAATATTATCTTATGTAGTCCTCAAAATAAGCCTGTGAGGCATTGTACAGTTGAAAAAATTGAGGGAGACCAAGACTAAGTGATTTCTCCAAGATCACAGAGCTAAGAAATATCTGAGAATGAATTTGAACTCAGGACTTCCTAACTCAGCAATTTACCCATTGTGCCATGTAGGTGTCTCAAAGGGTATGAATTCCATTATTACCAATGTGATCTTGTGAAAGTCACCAAAACTCATGTTATCTACAATGTATAAATAGTTATCTAGTGTTTGCTTCATAATCTCAAGTGAGGAAGAATTTATTCTTTCTAGAGTAGGAGTGGAGAACATGCAGCCCAAGGGCCATACAAAGCTCACAAAATCATTTGCCAAGGCAACAGTGATGATGAGCTGAAAGCTAGGTACAATAATGTCCCCCTTGCTTGAGTTCTGTAAGTTGTTAATTTTGTATGGCCCATGAATGATGTTATAAATATCCAGAAAAAAAAAAAAAAGGTTTCCAACCTTGTTCTAGAGAGTACATTCTATTTTGGAAGAGTCCTCAAAGTTCATCTTATTAGGAACTTCTTAATGTTAGAAAGTTTTTTTTCCCTTACATCAAGAGAATGCATGTAGATAAATAAACATTGGATTATTTGATTAACAATTACGAAATTGTTGGTAAGCTTGGAGAGGACAGTTCCAGCCAAATATCAAGCTCAAAACCAGATTGCAAAAGGGAGAAATAACCAGGAAATCAAGAAGTGTAGATGGATTTTTAATAGGACTTTACCTGTGAAAAGAAGAAAAGATATAGGCTGGAGGAAGTTATAGGTGACAGCAGAGTCAAGTCAAGGTTTTTAAGGTCAGAGGGACTGTGGTTTGTACTGGCAGCAATGAAAAAGTAAGTCGTTCAAGGGGATTTAAGAAAATTGAGGGATGTGTCCAATGGCATAAATAGAGGGGCTGGTCTTTGCAAAGAAAGAACACACCTCTTCCTCGGAAGCCAAAACAAAAGAGAAAAAATAGAGGGATGACACTGAAGGACTTTGAAATGTTCAGTATGAGAAAAAATGGATTTCAGGGCAGATGGCTTCTATATCATATGAGGTAAGTTTATCTGCTAAGAGAGAAGAGGGAGGGATGGCAAAAGAGCTTTGAGGAGGGAAGAGAAGATTTGTAGTATGATGAAATTCAGAGCAACAGAGTAGAGAATGGACTAATTTAGGAAGACCTGGATTTGAACCCTACTTCAACCTCGGACTAGCTAAGTTCCTTACTAACTAAGTTCCTAAGGTTAAGTTATAAAACCCTAGTTAATTAACCTCATTAGAATTCTCTTTACTCGATGAGGGAGTTAATTTTGATGAATTTTAACATCTAGTTCAATTTAAAATCCGAGATTCTACAATATAATACTATAAAATAGAGGATTCAATGACTACTGTTTTTTTTTAAACAATTCTACAATTTTCTGATTTTTAGCTGCTGATGCCTGGAAGATCCCCCAAACCTGCTTGATTATAAAGTTTTCCAATTTCCATATTGTTCAATTGTGCTAACTCTTCATGACCCTGTTTATCATACTGCCCATGAGATTTTCTTGGTAAAAATGCTGGAATGATTTACTATTTTTTTTTTTCAGTGGATTAAGGTAAATAGAGATTAAGTACCCAGGATCACATAGCTAGCATGTGTCTGAGGCTAAATTTGAATTCAAGTCTTCCTAACTCCAGCACTCTATCCACTGACACGTTTAGCTGTCCCTCCTGATATCTAGCTTGTTTCTTAACTAACAACCCACCTTGTACCTCAGAGTCAGCTGCTCTAGAGTGCTCTAAAGTACTACTTGATTCTCAAAGTAATATTCTCAACAAACAAGCCCATTATCAGCCTCTCTGGAAACTGAAACCCAAAGTAACCAATGATAAAAAGCTCTACAATAAATAAAGCAAAGACCCCTCAGAAGACCGACAGTCAATTAATGAGGAAAACAGAGTTTTAAAATTTCACATTGGGAAGCCTGAGGCCCAAGGAAGGAAATCGACTTGGCTATGATAGAACAACTTCATCATAGAGCTGAGTTTAGAAGTCTGATCTTCCAGCTCCCAATTTAGTCTTTTTGCTTAACTACTTTGCAAGCCAGTCCAAAAGGATGCCCTTATCTCTTTTTTTTTCATTTTAATTAAATTCCTTCTTTTTTTCATTTAATAAAATGTTCCATCCACTTCCTCTTATACATTCATGTCTCATTTTGAAAACAACAATCACAACCCTTTTTAACCAATATACATAGTCAGGAGAAATATCCTCATTGACAATGTTCAAATATATCCATATTCCATTCTGACTCCAGAGTCTATCACCTCTCTGTTGAGTTGGGTAGGTTAATGTTCATACCTCTGGGACTACTTTTCACAGAAGTGTTTCTACCTTGGACCACTTGGAATGGAATCGGGCAATACCTTTCTTTCCCTGATTCAATTCAGGGTCCTACCCCAAGTTTGTCATCTTCCACTGACATAATTTTCTGTGTCTCCACCCAGGAAGCACCAAAACATCCCTCCCTACAGCCTATGGAAATAATGGATCTTTCTGTATGGCTGTCACACAGCTCAGGTTGATTAGCGTGAAATTAAATTTACGATAATTAGCCGGAGGTTGGGTAGGAGCGCAAAATTAACTTGACACATTAATTTCCAGTTGTATGTAGTGTGTGTGTGTGTGTGTGTGTGTGTGTGTGTGCACGTGTGTTTTATTCCCTCTCTGACCACCTTTTTCTCCACCTACCAAGATAAGGTAAATAATGTGCAAAATCCACCCTTCTCATTACTTCTTCCTGCCTCAGTTTTTCTTTCTGAGTTATCTTAGTCAGCAAGAGGATTGTAGCACAACCATTTCCAGAATCCGCAGTTCAAATCAACAAACAATGATTAAGTAGCTACTATGTACCTGGGTCCCAGCTAGACTTTGGGGATATAAAAACAAAAGTGACAAAGCCCCTGCCCTCAAGGAACTTACACTAGAATAATGAAAAAAAGGGGGAAATAAGGAGGGAAACTGAGAATTGAACTGGAATAAGGCAACTCAGGTTCCAATCCCAGCCTCAGATATTTACTACCTTTTGTGGCCTTAAACAAAGTTACTTTTTCAGTTTCTTTATCACTTTTCCTACCTAACACACAGGTAGATGTTAGGAAAGCATTATAGTTATGTGAATTATTATTATTAGAAGCAAAGGGTTTGCCATCAAATTAAGTGTGTAACAGTAAATCCCTTATTTTCTGGTCCCTATTTTCATTATCTATAAATGGAGAGAATTATACTAGATAAACTTATGCATCTCTCTGAGTTTTAAAACCATTATTTGCTATCATTAAATATTGCGTGGGTGCTGGGAGCATTGTACTTTCCACGATGTTAGGAATCAAGCACACAGGAGTAACATTAATGATAACAAACATTTCTGTTGCCCATGAAAGTATGTGAAATACTTGGAATATGTTATATCATTTAATCCTTAAAACCTTAGTGTAGGTGCTGCTATTATTTTAAATTTACAAATGGGGAAACTGAGGCAGGGGTTAACTGACTTGTCCTTGAATCACAAAGAGTGTCTGAGGCAGACAATTGAGTTAGGAAGACTTGGCATATACATTCAAAGAGAACTTATATCACAAACCAACATAAGCTAATACTATTGTATTATATATATTTTAACATATATATATATATAAATTATTGTATTTATACATATTTTTGTCTGATTAATAAGACAGGGAATACAAGTTTTTACAAAGGAGAAAGCAAACTGAGGCTCATAGACTTGACTGTAGCCTTGATAGGCAGTAAAGACATGATTAAACATAAGTCTTAGGAATCTAAATCTAACAGTCTTTCCAGTCTGTTTTCAGCTACTCCTGCACTTTAACACAGTGCCAGGCACAAAGTAAGCCTTTTAATAAAGCTTTCTCAACAATTGAGAGAATTGAGAGAGAATATATATAGAGAAAATACTAAGAAAATATAAAGGAAGGAAAAATGATCATGGCTTTAGATGGTTGGAAAGTTTCTGGAAGAGGAATCTTTTAAGATAGGTGGTTGTCTATTGTCAATGGGAAAAGGCTGGTCTCTAGTTAATAAACATTAGGTTTTCTCTGTGGCAGGCACTGTGCTAAGTGTTTGGGATACAAGGGAAGGCAAAATGTGATCTTGGCTCTCAACCCTACAATTGAGTATAAACAAGATGTAGATACAGAATAAATTGGAGAAATTCAGCAGAGAGAAGGCAGTCACATTATGGATGATCAAGAAAGGAGGCAGGGGGAAGATTTTTTGCAGTAAGCTGGGCTTCTTGTAGGGACAGTGAGTAGGTCACTCTGAACACAGCTGAGGGTGAGAGTGAGGAAGTGCAGAAGACAAAGATGATCAGGTTATTAAAGGACTATTCATTCTACAAATAAAGCGTGCCTACTGATTTGTTGGGGGGCAGCTAAGTGCTGCGGTGGATAGGGCACCAGTCCTGACATCTGCCCTCAGACATTTACTATCTATGTGACTCTGGAAAAGTCACTTAACCCTATTTGTCTCAATTATCTCATCTGTAAAATGACCAGGAGAAGGAAATGCTAAATTACTTTAGTGTCTTTGCCAAGAAAACCCCATTTGGGTCAGGAAGAGTTAGACAACAGTGAAATGACTAAACAACAACTGAACTAATATTTCAATGGAATTTTAACATTTATAAAACAACTCCCTCATGTGCTGTAGAAGTGGATAGAAGAAGTATTCTTACCCTCATTTAATAGATAAGGAAATTGAGACCCAGAAAGGAAAAACAAAGGAGGAGTATGAATACCTCCCCCCACTTTTGTCAACCTCATTCAGGATTGGCCAAAAGATCAAGGTAGCCCTGAAAAGCCACTCTTCCAAAGCAGAACTGAATTTCCTAAGGGGGAAATGGATTAAAAACAAAAACAACAACAAACCTTTTAATAAGAGTGTGTCATTCTATACACCATCACTTCTGGAATTGCAAGTCGTGGTTGCTTAAATTAAAAGCAAAACCTTGTTTTTCTGCACCTCTGCACACAGCAGGTCTTAACCTAGTTTTGAAAATGCAATCCATCTTAAATTAGCATAGCTTTGAATCCCTCCCACTCTCTTCTTCCTCCAGATTAACACTAGGTTTCTAAGGTACTGCAGGCTCCTTACTGTGAAAGACAAGGACAGTAAAGGCAAAGGCAGGAGATTGTCCAAAAAGCCCTGGATCTGTACTCCAGAGATGTGGGTTCAAATTCTAGCTCTGATGTTTTCAAGCTGGGGTATTTAGGACAAATGTCTTATTTTCTCAGAACCCAATTTCTTCATTAAAAGCAGGAAACTGACTTTATTCTGCATTTCTTTTTATAAATGAGAGCAAAGGATGAAAGCACCAAGAGGTAAACAAACTCAACATAAGGGAAAATTTCTTAGCAATTAAAGCTATCCAGAAATCTGGACCCCTGGGGAAGATAGAATTCTTCATACAACAGGTTTCTTAGTTTCTTGGTTTCTTCCTTTCGTCCTTCCTTCCTTCCTTCCTTCTTCCTTCCTTCCTGCCTTCCTTCTTTTCTTCTTTCCTTCCTCCCTTCCTCCCTCTCTTTCTCCCTTTTTCCCTTTCCTCCCTCCCTTTCCCTCCACCCCCCCTCTTGTTTTCTTTCTTTTCTCTCCCTCTCCCCCCATATCTCTGTCTGTCTGTCTGTCTGTCTCTTTCTTTCTATCTCTGTATCTCTCTGTCTCTGTCTCTCTTAGGCAATTGTTACTTGCCCAGGATCACAAAGTTAGGAAGTATTAAGTGTGTGAGCCTGAATTTGGCCCCTGGTCCTCCTGACTCCAGAGCTGGTGCTTTATCCACTGCAGGGTCTCTCTTTATGAGCGTTTTCTCTAAGGAACCCAAGCTGGATTACAAGCAGACTCTAAAGTCTTTTCTGATTTTGCATGCTATGATTTGCTACATTTCTAGAGCATTTATAGATTGCTTTTCCTAAATTGATTTAATTCTCAGACTTATAAAAGCCCCGTGAGGTAGGCAGTACAAAGATCACCACCTCCACTTTACAGAAGAGAATATGGAGGCTCACTAATGATGCTTGCTTTTTAAAAGTCTTACTGCTGGTTAGTGACCTAACCAAGTGGACAATACAGAATTCTGACGATAGGGACTCTTTTCATGCTGCTGGATTATTTCTTTGCCTCTATTATGAGCAGCAATCACGAGAACTCACAATTCAATAGTGTTTTTAGGAAAAGAAATAGTAACAATCACAAAAATGGCTGGCATTTATAAAGCCCTTTAAGGTTTACAAAGCACTTTACATATATTGCCAGGAAGCTAAATGGTCCATTGTGTAGAGTTCTGGTACTGTGGTCAGGAGGACCTGAGTTTAATTTTGCCCTTTGACACAGACTAGCCATATAACCCTGGGCAAGCTTAGTGCTGGTTGCCTCAGTTTCTTCATCTGTAAAATGAGCTGGAGAAAGAAATGAAAGACCATTCTTGTGTCTCTGCCAAGAAAACCCCAAATGGGGTCCTGAAGAGTCAAACTCAACAATAAAATCACCTATGTTATCCTATCACAACATTGTGAGGTAGGTGGTATTGTTATCCCATTTCTGCAGATGAAGAATCATCTGAGAAAGATTAAGTGATGTCCCTGAGGTCACACACACAGCTAATCTCTTTTTTATTCCATGTCTAGCACCTATCCACTAAGCCCTTACCTTCCTTTGAGCTTTGCAAAATGCTTTCTTCAGAATACCCCAAGAGGTATGTGACTCAGGGATTACTCCCATTTTATAGATGCAGAAATTCAGGCTCAGATATTAACTTATTTGCCTGTGATCAAATGGCTAGATGCTGGAGAAGTGGGGCTCAAACCCAAGTTTTCTACTTCTGATTCTAGGGATATTTTCCAGTTGATAAAGAACTCAGCAACTTGACTATACTTAGAAGTAGAATCTGACTCTAGGCTTTGTGTCCCAATGCTTTTATGTGAGATTATAATTTAATTTTAGGTGATGTGCCTCTTCAATGTGAACTTGCCATACTTTCCCAAGGCACCAGAATATTTTCCAAATCATCCTTGCTCTTTCAGGAAGTACCTATTTTTTCCAACTTTCTTTTTCAAAAATCAAGAACACATTTGTAGTGGTTGCAAACACCCACCAACTTCTCTCAGGTCAATGAATGCAAGGATAGAATTATCCTCAATTCTGCTATGCCAGGAGTTTTAGCACGATAGTGTCTTCCCTTCAGAGGAATATTAGGAAATGGCATTTGCTTTTGAAGGGCACTTAGGGAAAAGAGAAGTCATTCAAAGACATCCGTGCTTCCTGGACAGTAAATAGCCAGGGCCATTAGAGGATCAGGGATGATCACCAAGGGAACTAACAGTATTCTTTGCTTAGTCTTTTATTACAGAATCAAGTCCATCAACTCAGCTTTATTCCCTTCCCAGAAAAGGGAGGGAGAGTCTTCCCCTCTTCCTCCATATTCCCTTCCACGTGTTGAAACACGGTGTAGTAGAAAGATCACTGGATTTTCAGTCTGAAGACCTGAATTTGCATCCTGTCTCTGCTAATATCAGAGGTTTGAATATTAATTGATAGAAACCACTGAAAATTATTGTGCAGAGGAGTGAAACCCTCTGAAGGTTTTGCACAAGATAAATTAGGTTGGCAGTGGTATGAAGTATAGATTGGACTGGGGAGAATATAAATGTGGAAAGAGTCCTAAGGTGGCTACCACAAAAGTCCAGGTTGCTGTGATGTATAAGAAGGCAATGAGCATCAGTGGGAATAAAGGGACTAAAGGAAGAGATAACACGTAAGTAAAAGAATAGTACTTAGTAACTGATCACACATAAAAAAAAAATTGAAAGAGGGGAAAGATACAAAGAAAAAAACCAAAAGATTTCAACCATGGAATGCTGGTGAGAGATGACAATAATAACCAACATTTAGTATTTTGAGGTTTATATAGGTTTTCTCATTCCCTTTTCACAATAAGCTGTGAATCAAGTGGATGTATCACATAAAACCAATTTAATCTAAGAAGAAATCAAGACTCGGAAAGGCTTGTTGCTTTGTATAAGGTCACCTTGGTAGGATGAGGCTGGATCAGTACTGGATTTGGGCTTTAAAAGATGGGTATAATTTAGATCTGCAGATCTTTAAATCCTAGAGCTAGAACTGACCTGCTTCTCATGTTACAAAGTGGGGATATTTGATTGCCAGAGAGGTAAAATGACTTGCCTGCAGTTACGCAACAAATAAAGTGCTGGAACTAGGCCCTTCCAAGTGTCCAGACTCCCACACCATTTCCACCGTCCCGTACTTCTCTTCCTGATATTAGAACATCCCATTCTTTTGGATGCCTCTCTTATGAGTCATCTGTAATATCTGCTCTATGCAGCTCATGTATGAGTCACCTTCCTTAGTAACAAATATTGATAAATAATCATACATTTCAGTGTGACTATTATCTGTGTGTATGCTGACGCGAGTGAAAAGATCAAGGGAAGACGACTATTGCTTCTAACCAAACTGTACAGGAGCCAGAAACTCAACAAGCAATTACTAAGCACTTATTTTATCCAGACAATGACTAGGAAAGGGAAAGACAAGGAAGTGAAAGGAAAGAAAGGAAAGGCAAAGGAAAGGGAAGGAAAGGGAAGGGAAGGAAAGAGAAGGAAAGTGAAGGGAAAGGAAGGGAAGGGAAGGAAAGGGAAGGGGAGGGAAAAAGAAAAGGAAAGGAAGGGAAGGGAAGGAAAGGGAAGGAGGAAAGGAAAGGGAAGGGAAGGGAAGGAGAAGGGAAGGGAAGACAATGGAAGGGAAAAGGAAGTGAAGAGAAGGGAAGGAAAAGGGAAGGGAAAGGGAAGGGAAGGGAAGGAAAGGGAAGAGAAGGAAGACAGGATGCTAAATTCCAGAGGTACAAACAAAAGCAAGGGTAAATCCTTGCTTTTAAGGAGCTCACAATCTAATGGGGGAAATATGTATGAGTGCAAACAAGACATATATAGGACAAAATTGAAACAAACAATTTTTTGTTTTTTATTTGAGTTTTTGAGAGGAGAATAATTAAAATTAAGATAGATAACAAAAAGTTTCTGGAAGAAGGGAGATTTTAGCTGGGACTTGAAGGGAGACAGAGAAACCAGGAATCAGGTGAAAAGAGAGGATATCTCATGCACAGGGGACAGTCAGTCTCAGAAGATTGAGTATATTATTCTAGGAACAACAAGAAGGTCAGATTCACTGGATCACTGTGTGTGTGTGTGTGTGTGTGTGTGTGTGTGTGTGTGTGTGTAGCTATAATTTATAAGTAGACTTGTCAGGCAAGAGAGGTTTGAATGCCAAACAGAGGTTGTAATATGTGATCCTGGAGGTGATTGGATTTGAGTATAGTTTACTGAATAATGAGATGACATGGTCAAACCAACAATCTGAGAAGATCAATCTGACAGCTGAGCAGAGGATGGAGGGGAGTGGGAAATAACTTGAAGTGAAGAGATCAATCAGTAAGCTATTATGATAGCCCAGGAATGAAGGCCTGGAGCAGGGTGGGTGACAATGTCAAAGGAGAGATGAGGGTATATGCAAGAAATGCTACATGATGAGGCTGCCCTTTCATTGTGGTTCAAACCATTAATAGAAGATGAAACTATTGACTTGGACCAGTTAAGATCCATATTCTGTCCAAAGCCTTTCCAACTTTCTAGCTTATTTTGTATTTCACCATAGAGCTTCAAGAGTTTACAATATCAAGTCAATATTATATTTATTTTGGATATTAAACACTGACATAAAAGATGCTGACATTAACCTTCAGTAGAAAAATTGGCTTTAATGGAGCCCATAAAAATTGTTATTTATGATAACTTCATGGAATGTCCACATTGACCTCAACTAAAGGCACAGAGTCTATCAATACTGTTGACAATTATTATTGAATAATGCAATTATATAGCTTGGCAGTAGAATCAAAGTCTGTGTTGATGTGAGCTGCCATTGTTCATTTTTCTTAGGTCTCCCATAAATGAATCCCAGATGCTGTCTCGGAAAGATGGTGTAGTAGACTTGGAGTCAGGGAGATAGGGATCCAAATCCACCCAAAGATACTAGTAGTGTGATCCTGGTCATGTCAACTACCTTTCTGAGCTTTAGCAATTTCATCTATAAAAGGAGGAAGTTGGTCTCTTATCATAGTCATTGACATTTCCCTAAACTCTAACTCTATCATTCTAATACTACAGTTAAGTTGAATCCACCAATTATCACATGAAGTGACAGTGAAAGGGAAGGTGAAGTTGGCTACATTTGCATGAGTTGAATTGGAACCTGGGTCCTTTCTAGGGGTTAGAGATTTAAACTACAGTGTAAGTAATGTGTGGACATGCTGAGAGATTGCATATTGGATAACAGAGGTTATACACTTTAAATAAGGGAAAATTGTTTTCCCAAGACACTGGGAATCTTTCTAAGTTAAAGATCAGTGAGTTTTGGAGGACTGCAGGCTCAGAATAAATCAGCAATGGGACATGGTAGTCAGAAAAACTCAGCAGAACACAGGCTGTATCCAAGGATGTATGTTCAGAATAAAGGTAGCTATAGTCCTCTCTATACCTTGGTCAGACTCCATCTGCAGTACTGTTATATTCTAATTGTCACATTTTAGGAAAGACAACTAAAATAGAAAAGGGCCACTCATAAAAACTGGTTGAAAGATTTGTGGATGCTATCCTGGAAGCAGCAATAAATTAGTGATATTTCTTTTCAATTATTTCAAGAACTGACTTATCAAAGGGAGATTAAGTTGCTTTTGTTTGCTAAGGATCCTGGGCTTTGCCCTTTGATCTATTATTTCATTCTTTGGACTTTCAGCCCTTTCTATCCATCCCACAGCTGAATTTTCTTCTATGCATTATCTCTTGCTCTTTGAAAACAAGAGACAAATACATGAAGAGAAATCAGCTGTAACAGGTCTCTTGCTTTTTCTGTTTGTATTTCTAAGCTACAGGGTGTGCATCTATTTGTACTGTTAGCACTTGGTACATGGTGCCAAGAATTTTACATTCATCTATTTATTCATTCGTTCACCAAGCTGCCCATTGTCTCTCACTCTCCCTGACCAATGGAGAATAAAAGCCAGTGCAAGAGGCAACTCTGACCTGGTGGTCTACAGTCTGCTCTCTCATGAAATGTGTTCTAGGATGCTGTACATCTTGCAGGTGGGAGATAGGATCCAGACCATGGAAACAAAGGCTTTCTTCACCAACAGAAACTAGGAATTTATTTCCTACTTATCCTTCTGTAAGTATTATTGTGGCTTGTTGGGAGTTCTTATGGGACTAGATGGGATCTGAAGCTTGACTGAATATTTGTGGAAATGGTGTCCTCAAAGTGAAGGGTCTGTTGGTTGGTGGGATAATAGGGGATGAAACAAGGGCCAAAACCTGAGCTGGTCTGATTATGAAATATATGAGATAATAATGAAACTTGGACACTGACTGGCTTAGCTGGACACATACATCCCTCTGGAACTCCCTTGTCCCTGCTCTCAAAAATCCAAGTCTGGGGAGGAAAGCCCTTTCCTCAGCCTTTTAAGTCTTTAAAAACACAAAGATACTGGAAGGAAACCTTAATCCATGGAATTTCCATTTGAGTAAACTGAGCCTAATCCAGGTGATAGGAATTAACTCTCCTAAATCCAGTCTATACACGCATGCCCTAAGAAAACAATTGTAAGGGTAGTGAAATGGAAAGAACATTAGCTTCAGAGTGAGGTGAAGTGGGTCTAAATCCCGATTCAGCTACACACACCACCTGGGTAAACTTAGATAAATCCATTCATCTCTCTGGGCCTCAGTTCCCTTATCTATAAAATTTGGAGTTTGGATGACTTGATATTCAAGTCCTTTTCAGCTCTAACTCCTCTGAGAAATCGATGTTTGTAGGCTACAAGAAGGAAAAGAAACAGGTAACCACTTCCATATTCTCCTGTGTATCTTCAGCCCTGTCTAACGTGTCATTATCACCCAACAGAAGCTTAATTCAGCTGTAATTCAGCTGAACGTGAACATACAATAACGTGGGAGGTGTGTGCCTCACCCTGTCATTGCTTTAAGTAAAAATGATCATTTGTCACTACAGCTCCATGGGAAGAAGCATTTAAAAGAACAAATAATCCTGTTGTCTTCATGTCACGCTGGCTGTCTAGTTTCTTTACCTCTTTGGCTTCCTTGTCTCTACTGTAAGGACCTGGCAAGAGTAGTTCTGTATTTAAGGGAAGAGAGAACAGCATTGACCTCATGAGCCCAGTACATCTCATGTTGATTGATGAATTCATCATGAGAAACAACACGATGGGGAAGTCAGCTCGGATCATCTCTAATCAACAGGATCTGAGTTTTTCTTGATGGGGCAAAGAACTCAGTGGTGGATTTGTGGTCTTTGGCTATATGGTATCGAGGAAGATATTGGGGAAAAAAAAAACCTTGGTCAACCAAATTATATGGGGGGAGTCTGTTCTTAGGATCACTGAATCTCCAAGTTGGAGAGGATTTCAGAAATTGTCTAGGTGACCTCCTGTCTGAGTAGGAAATCCTTCTGTATCATCCCTAACAAGTCTTCATTTGAACACCTCCAGCAACAAGGAACTTGTTCCTCTCCATGGCAGTCATTCTACTATTCAACAGTTTGATGAGTCTGGAAATTTTTCTTTATATCAAGCTAAAATCTATCCCTCTGTTTTTTGTTGTATTTGTTCCAGTTGTGTCCAACCTTTCCTGATCCCTTACCTCTCTGTACTTTCAATCTCTTATTTTTAGTTTCACCCTCTGGGATCACAGGGAATAATTAATTTTTTCTTCCTAAAGTTTTGTGTGTATGTATGTATGTATGTGTGTGTATGTCTGTAGAAGGGTTTGGAGTATGGATGTATGGTTTCACTGATGAGTTTTTCTTTCATGGAAATTCCAGTGACTCAGATAAACCACTTGCAACTTATAAAAGGAATATAGATTTAGAGCTTGAAGGGATCTTTTATCCAACCATTATTTTATAGATGAAGAAATTGAGGACCAAGGAGATTAAAATATTTACCTGAGATCATGAAGGTAATAAGTGGAAATCAATGGATCAATATCTATAACCTACTATGTTCCAGGCACTGGGTAATTTAGGAGAGCCAAGATCCAAATCTAGGCCCTCTTTCCTTCATATTGTAAGAGTTTACTGACACTGAGTCACAGAGCTAGATGCCACAGTTTGGGGTCAGAAGTAGGGTATGTAGACAGGTCTTCTAGATTGCAAAGCCAGCCCTGTTGCCATTATATTATATTGCCTTCCAATCTTTCTCTAGTTGAAATTCAGTTACCTTATGCCTTCTGTTCTCTATATTAAACATGGGACCCAAATAACTCAAGTTTCATCTTTCAGTTGAGTCAGTTTGTGGCTCATCAATCAAACAATGAATCAACAAGTATTTTTTTTTTAATCAGGTTCAGTGCTAGGAATTGATTCTACAAGCACCAAAGAAAAAATGAAAATTCCAACTATCAATGAATTTACATTCTAATGGGGGAAAGACTACATGTGCAAATTGAAAAATGCACAGCATAAATATAAAGTGGATAAATACAAAAACATTCCAAGTAAAATACAAGGTAAATACAAGGCAGTTTAGGGGGAGAAGGAACTAGCTGTTGAGGGAATCAGGAAAGGCATTATGCGCAAGATAATAGCTGAGCTGTGTCTCAAGGGAAGTGAGAATCTAATATGTGAAGGTATGAAAGGAGAACATTTCAGGCATGAGGGACAGCCAGCAGAAAGTCACAGAGATGGAAGATGGATAGAATGTCAAGGATGACAAAAGGAGGGAAGAGCAGTTTGGGTGGATAAAAGAATAGGGGAGAGGGTGCAATAGCCAATGAGGCTGGGGCCAGGTTATGTGGGATGGCAAAAGCTAAAAACCAACCAAACAAAAATCCTCAAAGCAGAAAGATTAACAGTGAAGTTGGATGAATGGGGGAGTGATACAGTCAGATCTGCACTTAATGAAAACTACTTTTCAAACAATGAGTAGGATGAACAGGAGTGGGGAGAGAATCTTTAGGCAAGGGACACCAGTGAGCAGGTTGCGGCCATAATCTAATTAACAGGTGAGGAAGAACTTAACTAAAACGGTAATTTTCTGAGTGAAAAAAATATTGTTGTATAAGAAAGATGTTGAAATGACAGAAAGGGCTAAATGTTGGAGGACAGTGCTCCATTCACCTATCTCTAAAAACCAAGATAGGAAAACCACCATATGATATGGCACAATAATCTTGTCATTGGTAGGGCTTGAAGCTGAGCATGAAGAAATTTGGTCCTTAATTCTCCCCTTTTCTCTAATAAGTTGGTACAAGTTTTTGGTTGAATGCTTGGGGGAACCTGACACTTTATACAACTGTAGCTATTTTAATGCATTGGAAATACCAAAGTAGTAAATAAAAACAAAACAACCAATAATTCTTATTCCTACCAGACTTTTGAGGCTTATAAAACATTTTCCTCTCTACAGCCCTTTGAAGAAGTAGTGCAATTATTATAATCTCCAGTTTACAAATGAGAAAACTGAGACTTTGTAAGAGAAAACGACTTCTTTAAAGTCACATCTCTAGTAAATTCCAGATCCTGGATTTCACCATGTCTCTTCACTTTCATGTTAGCATTACTCGGACTACACAATATTATGTTGCCCCATTTCTTGATATACATCTCAACAGGACAGAATGTCTCACCACAGATTCAAATGAGATACTGCTGAAAGTTCTTTAAAAAATATATTTTTTCCTTATTTATTTATCTATCTATCTATTTTTAATACCTACCCATTGCTTTATAAATCACATTGGGTGAGAAAAACCAAAACAAAAGGGAAAAAACCATGGCAGAGGCTGCTTAAAGTTTTACACAATCATGAAGTACAAGGAGAAAAACTTTTTCCCTCTGCTCCCATTCTTCTACTCAAGTTTCCTGAACCAACTTTTCACTCATCCTTTCATCAAGTAACCTTTGGTGACATGACTGCTGGGGAAGGAGAATAGTAACAAATCAGAGTAAGTTAGCATAAAATTTTCTGAAATACAGGAAGAATAGATAATAAGGAAAGAGAAGACATTTCATCCAAAATCCTAGAGAAACTAAAGATGAAATGTCTCCTCCATAGAGTCATTCTCTAAAACATATGTAAGACTGAAATATTACACATTCTATGAGGCAGGCAGCTCAAGACAGTGGTTTTGATCTCAAAACACTACGTAGACCATTTGGGGGCTTCAGGTCCCACGAAAAACTGTTAGGGTCTCATAGTTATTATTGTTGATTTGAAGTTAGGCTGTACCTTTCAAATACAGCCTATAGAGAAACTAAACAAATCTCTAATGGCCATAGTGCTGATTGGTTCTTGTCCATTTATTTTGCTAACTTTACATAAGACTGTTAGCAATCTTTACCATCCAATCTCTAAATTTATCCAAGGTGCTTTATCTAGGACCCTTCCCTTCAGTCCTAGTCAGGGCGGCTTCCCATCGTATCCAACCTCCAACAGCCCAATTATCTAAGTTTATATGTTTTAATATGCTTATTCTAAATTATTGTTTCTTTGCTATCTCACTATATATGCATGTATAATACCTGCATGATAGTATATATATCTTTTTTTATTTTCAAAGAGATCTCACATCGGTGCTATGACATATTCAGGGGAGGTCTGTATTCAGAACAAAACTCTAATAAAGCAGCTAACTACCTAGCCGCCTTTCTATTCTGGCAGTAACAAGGGGCTGCCTCCGCTTTGGAAGCTCATTGACAAATGTTTTGCATGACCATGACTTCTGACAGCTAAGAGAGAAACAATTTTTCACCCTTCTCACCAGAGCAGAAAATGATGGAGTGTTACATGGATACCGTAATTAAAGATTAAAAAGCAGGGAAAAAATCTGAAACTTAGGCCATCCATCACTTAGGGGCCACTCACCAGTCTCTGTGTTCTCGTGCTCAGTGTCAGTGAGGGTGAGATTGGAGTTGGCCCGGCTCGAAAGGCAGGAACTCCTCCCAGACCTGGTGCTTCGACCCCACAGTCTTACGGGATGCTCGGGGGACAAGACAGCCTCAGCCTCAGCATCCGCATCTGAGCCGGCCCCCATGGAGTAGCCACAGTGGGGCAGGCCTATGTCTGTCCGGTACAGAGTTCCGTGGGGTGGGGTCACCTCTCCAAGCCCCAGCTCTCGAAGAGTAAAGTTGGCACCTAAAAGAAAGTAAAATGATGTGTATGAGTTGGTAGCCAAGGAAAAGTCTCTGGCTTGCTCCTTAATTAAGGAAGTCAGTGTAGTTTCACTGGGTACCAATCCATGAGAATTGTCACAATAACAAAAAACAACATAATATAGTATCATAACAATATATAACATATACAATACACATAAAGCAATATGCTTTCAGAGATGGGAAACATGTTGACTCGTTTTCTGAGGCTATTCTTATTTGACATAAGAGAGTTTCTATTTGGGAAGAGCATAGCGGATAGAATGCTGGGCCCAGAGTCAGGAAGACTCATCTTCCTGTGTTCAAAGTCAGTCTCAGATATTTCCTAATTGTGTGACCCTGAGCAAGTTGCTTCACCCTGTCTCCCTCAGTTTCCTTATCTGTAAAATGAGCTGGAGAAGCAAATGGCAAAACCACTCCAGTATCTCTGCCAAGAAAACCCTAAAAGTAGTCACTAAAATTTGACCATAACTGAGAATGACTGAACAACAATAGTTCATAGATGAGAAAACAGAAACTTAAAGAGTGATGAAATTATTTTCTCAAGGTGATATAACTAGTAAGTATTAGATCTAGTCTGGAGCCCACAGTTTCTGACATCAAAATATCAATTCAATGCCCAGTCTATTACCTCTAGGATCAAATAATAAATCCTCTCCATTTATTTACTTGACATTTAAAGTTAACAATCAGGTCCATTCCTGCCTTTCCCATCTTGTACCTTTTGCTTTCCCCATATTGTTTGGGACACAGTGACACTGGCCTCTTTGCTGTTCCCCAAATACTCTTGCTCCCCATCGGTATCTTTTAACTCTCTGTCCCCCATTCCTGGAATACTTTCCCTCTTCATTTCTGTCTCCTGAGAGTTCTAATTGTCCTTTCCCCCTGTGTCAGCACCTTCTCTCTGAAAGGACTTCTTCCCCTTTTTTTCCTGTATCTTGTATACTCATGGTGATTTGCATGTTATTTTTTTCTCATCAGACTATAAGCTTCTTGAAGGCAGAGTCTCTTTTTACTTTTTTACCAGAATTTAGCACAGTGCCTGGCATAAAGTAAATGCTTGTTGATTAATTTATCATCTAAGATTTCCAGTCTCCTCTCAATCACCATTATAACTCTAAAAACTTCAGATACTCCCCATTGTCTAGAGAATAATTAT